>NC_052307.1:78213633-78243633 GCF_016432855.1 Salvelinus namaycush
ACAACTATGACAACATAACCAACAAAAACGGGTCACAACTCCTTCAGCTCTGTCGCACGCTGGGTATGTACATGGTCAATGGTAGGCTTCGAGGGGACTCCTATGGTAGGTACACCTATAGCTCATCTCTTGGCAGTAGTACTGTAGACTACTTTAACACTGACCTCAACCCAGAGTCTCTCACAGTCAACCCACTGACACCCCTATCAGACCACAGCAAAATCAGAGTCTACTTGAACAGAGCAATACTCAATCATGAGGCATCAAAGCCAAAGGAACTGAGTAATATTAAGAAATGCTATAGATGGTAGGAATGTAGTGTGGAAACCTACCAAAAAACAATTAGCCAACAACAAATTCAATCCCTTTTAAACAACTTCCTGGACAAAACGTTCCTCTGTAATAGTGAAGGTAAAAAACTTGTCAGTAGAAAATCTAAACAGCATATTTCACCTCTCAGCTTCCCTATCAAATCTAAGAATTTCAAACAGAAATCCAAAGAAAATGAACAACAATGACAAATGATTTGATGAAGAATGCAAAAACCTAAGAAAGAAATTGAGAAAACTGTCCAACCAAAAACATAGAGACCCAGAAAACCTCAGCCTACTCCTTCACTATGGTGAATCACTAAAACAATACAGAAATACACTACGGAAAAAGAAGGAACAGCACATAAGAAATTAGCTCAATGTAATTCAAGAATCCATAGAATCTAACCACTTCTGGGAAAATTGGGAAACTCTAAACAAACAACAACACAAAGAGTTATCTATCCAAAATGGAGATGTATGGGTAACCCACTTCTCCAATCTTTTTGGCTCTATAACAAAGAACAAAGAACAAACAGCAAAAACACATGATCAAATACAAATCTTAGAATCAACTATTAAAGACTATCAGAACCCACTCATTGAATGAACTACAGAACAAAATAAAAACCCTCCAACCCAAAAAGGCATGTGATGTTGATGGTATCCTCAATGAAATGATCAAATATACAGACAACAAATTCCAATTGGCTATACTTAAACTTTAACATCATCCTCAGCTCTGGCATATTCCCAAATATTTGGAACCAAGGACTGATCACCCCAATCCACAAAAGTGGAGACAAATTTGACCCCAATAACTACCGTGGGATGTGCTTCAACAGCAACCTTGGGAGAATCCTCTACATTATCATTAACAACAGACTTGTACATTTCCTCAGCAAAAACAATGTACTGAGCAAATGTCAAATTGGCTTTTCACCAAATTATCATATGAAAGACCACATATTCACCCTATTCACCCTAACCCTAACACTAACCCTCCATATCCACCCTATTAACCCTAACCCTGCACACCCTAATTGACAAACAAACAGACCAATACAAAGGCAAAGTCTTCTCATGCTTTGTTGATTTCAAAAAAGCCTTCGACTCAATTTGGCATGAGGGTCTGCTATACAAATTGATGGAAAGTGGTGTTGGGGGAAAAACATACAACATTATAAAATCCATGAACACAAACAACAAGTCTGCAGTTAAAATTGACAAAAAACACACACATTTCTTCCCACAGGGCCGTGGGGTGAGACAGGGATGCAGCTTAAGCCCCACCCTCTTCAACATATACATCAACAAATTGGCGAGGGCACTAGAACAGGCTGCAGCACCCGGCCTCACCCTACTAGAATCTGAAGTCAAATGTCTACTGTTTGTGATGATCTGGTGCTTCTGTCACCAACCAAGGAGCGCCTACAGCAGCACCTAGATCTTCTGCACAGTTTCTGTCAGACCTGGGTCCTGACAGTAAATCTCAGTAAGACCAAAAATAATGGTATTCCAAAAAAGGTACCACAAATACAAATTCCATCTAGACACCGTTGCCCTAGAGCACACAAAAAACGATACATACCTTGGCCTAAGCGTCAGCGCCACAGGTAACTTCCACAAAGCTTTGAATGATCTGAGAGACAAGACAAGAAGGGCATTCTATGCCATAAAAAGGAACATAAATTTGACATACTAATTAGGATCTGGCTAAAAATACTTGAATCAGTTATAGAACCCATTGCCATTTATGATTGTGAGGTCTGGGGTCCGCTCACCAACCAAGAATCCACAAAATGGGACAAACACCAAATTGAGACTCTGCATGCAGAATTCTACAAAAATATCCTCAGTATACAATGTAAAACACCAAATAATGCATGCAGAAGAATTATCAAAATACAGAAAAGAGCCGTTAAATTCTACAACGACCTAAAAGGAAGCGATTCCCAAACCTTCCATAACAAAGCCATCACCTACAGAGAGATGAACCTAGAGAAGAGTCCCCTAAGCAAGCTGGGGCTCTGTTCACAAACACAAACAGACCCCACAGAGCCCCAGGACAGCAACACAACTAGACCCAACCAAATCATGAGAAAACAAAAAGATCATTACTTGACACATTGGAAAGAATTCACAAAAAAACAGAGCAAACTAGAATGCTATTTGGTCCTAAACAGAGAGCACACAGTGGCAGAGTACTTGACCACTGTGACTGACCCAAACTTAAGGAAAGCTTTGACTATGTACAGACTCAGTGAGCATAGCCTTGCTATTGAGAAAGGCCGCCGTAGGCAAACCTGGCACTCAAGAGAAGACAGGCTTTGTGCACACTGCCCACAAAATGAGGTGGAAACTGAGCTGCCCTTCCTAACCTCCTGCCAAATGTATGACCATATTTGATAAGAGAATTATGTTCTCAAGGTTCATAACCCAATTTAATTATATTACTCAGTCTGCAAACCAGAATTTGTAAGATCCTGGTCGAATGAAACAGACAGAGGCCCAGCTAAAATAGTCAAAAAGGTTTATTCACGGGAACGTTCTGAAGTCAAGAATACAAAACAATTCAATTTATACTGACTTCCCACGCATACACATTCACACAACCATACGCACACACATGCACACACACATACACACAAACATACGCACACAATGTCCTGCTACGCACACAATGTCCTGCTACGCACACAATGTCCTGCTACGCACACAATGTCCTGCTACGCACACACATTCACACTAACAGACGCACACAATGTCCTGCTACGCACACACTGTCTCACTACCCAGCCGACAGAGATTTGGGAATCCTTGTCCTTGAGACGTCCCAAACCTTCCATAACAACGCCATCACTTACAGAGAGATGAACCAAATCTCTAGTCAGGTCGGCACCGAGCTCAGACAGTCTGTGTTTAAAATAACATAAAGCCATATTGTTTTACCCTAATTCTGACTAGGACTACACATTTATTGATTATGATTTTATACATTCTAATCAATTCCATACAATTATATGTTTCAGGGCGGAATATTCTAATCATTCAATTAACAGATAATTCTCAACTAACAAAGGAAAGCTTTGACTATGTACAGACTCAGTGAGCATAGCCTTGCTATTGAGAAAGGCTGCCGTAGGCAAACCTGGCACTCAAGAGAAGACAGGCTTTGTGCACACTGCCCACAAAATGAGGTGGAAACTGAGCAGCCCTTCCTAACCTCCTGCCAAATGTATGACCATATTAGAGACACATAGTTCCCTCAGATTACACAGATCCACAGATCCACTGTGAAATACCACAGTGTGCCATCACAGCAGCAAGATTTGTGACCTGTTGCCACAAGAAAAGGGCAACCAGTGAATAACCATTGTAAATACAACCCATATTTATGTGGATTTAGTTTCCCTTTTGTACTTTAACTATTTGCACATTGTTACAACAGTGTATATATGTTCATAACATGACATTTGAAATGTCTTTATTCTTTTGGAACGTCTGTGAGTGTTATGTTTGCTGTCCATTTGTATTGTTTATTTCACTTTTGTTTATTATCTACTTCACTTGTTTTGGCAATGTAAACGTATGAATTGAATTGAAAGCCAACCATGTCTTTTACAGAATGTCAAATAACAGTCCCTCCAGGAGGAGGATTTGACACACCAGGAAGTGTGCCACCCACCACCTCCTTGGTTCCTGTACCCTGCCCTGCCCTGCCCTGCCACACCACCTACCAACCACCCACCACCTCCTTGGTTCCTGTACCCTGCCCTGCCCTGCCACACCACCTACCAACCACCCACCACCTCCTTGGTTCATGTACCCTGCCCTGCCACACCACCTACCAACCACCCACCACCTCCTTGGTTCATGTACCCTGCCCTGCCACACCACCTACCAACCACCCACCACCTCCTTGGTTCATGTACCCTGCCCTGCCACACCACCTACCAACCACCCACCACCTCCTTGGTTCATGTACCCAGCCCTGCCACACCACCTACCAACCACACACCACCTCCTTGGTTCATGTACCCTGCCCTGCCACACCACCTACCAACCACCCACCACCTCCTTGGTTCATGTACCCTGCCCTGCCACACCACCTACCAACCACCCACCACCTCCTTGGTTCATGTACCCTCCCCTACCACACCACCTACCAACCACCCACCACCTCCTTGGTTCATGTACCCTGCCCTGCCACACCACCTACCAACCACCCACCACCTCCTTGGTTCATGTACCCTTCCTTACCACACCACCTACCAACCACCCACCACCTCCTTGGTTCATGTACCCTCCCCTACCACACCACCTACCAAACATCCACCCACATCCTGCAACACAACCACCAGCGACCCACCACCCACGTCCAGGCCAGCCCTGTGGTATGATGCTCCCCTCCATCCCCTACTAACGAGATCAGCCCTCATAGATTCTATTACTGCACCACTCAATTACATTACATCTCCATTTACGGACCTTAAGGAGCTCCAGGCAATGCTGGGGCTTCGACCTTGTCAGAGAGCAGAGGCTCTGACCAGAGAGAGAGAGAGAAAGATGGAGGGAGGGGGAGAGAGGGAGCGAGAGGGATTGAGACTGTGAGAGATATGGGGGGAGTGCGTTTGAGAAGAGTGGTACATGGAGGACAGGGGGAAAGAGAAGATCGATAAGGCAGGAGAGCAGTGATGAAGATTGAAGGGTGAGGAGAATAGGATAGAGGGAGGAAAACAGGGATGGACGGAGGAGGGAGCTGAGATTGCGGGGGAGCTGCGGGCGCGAGTGATGGCCATTGCTGAGAGCGTATTGACCGAAACCGCCATGAGACAGGAGCGGAAATCCTGGAGGTGACCTGGACGAGCTGCAATGCCTCCTGGGACATTTATGGGTCAGAACGACGGTCTGGGTCTGTCGGAGAGACGGACGGATGGACCAAAATCTTTCACTGTCATTGAGGCCTGTCCTTTACTTTCCTCTACCCACAATGCACCTTCTGAATGGAACTCAATGTCCGAGAGTTCTGACACTCCATCTGGTTCATGGCCCCTGAGAGAGATAGAGAGAATCACTTTGGCCTTTTCAAGGGGGTCAAAAGAAACTATCTATCCAAAATAAAGAGACTGGCCTTTGAAACAGTAGGGTGGAAATTGGTGCACAAAATGGCGCAAGGAAGGGTTGACTTGATAGTCAAGCTGGCACAGAAAGTTTTGCATACAGTATAGATTAAGGACATACTTAACACACACTGCATGTACATTGGAAATAAAAATTCTAAAGAAACCAATGAAGTTTCTAATGCATCCAGGCTTCTTAAGAGAGAGAGATAAATAATGGAGAAAATAATACTAAATTCCCCATTTCACCAAAATCAGTGATTTCACATGATTGATGGTGATGCATTCCCCTCTCTCAATAGTCCTCAGAATGATTCTAACTCTCATTTCTCTCTCATATTACATCACAATAAAGCATGGCAGGGCTTAAGGCCAAACATTACTTACCAACTAATGCACCAGCCCCCGCCTGGCCCAGACGCCTTATCACAATGCCCTAATGCAGTCTGTTGGTCCATAATACAGCTGCTATTTGCAGGCAGTGCTCCTTAGATTGGAAAATAGGCTGAGGAATGGGTTTTAGCAACCCCCCCCCCCCCCCCCCCACACACACACACACACACACACACACACACACACACACACACACACACACACACACACACACACACACACACACACACACACACACACACACACACACACACACACACACACACACACACACACACACACACAAGTTCCATCTGCACGCCGTCTTCCAAAGAGGAACCTAATGAATATTTCCCTTTGAGTGAGAGCAGTAGGCAAAACAACCAGCAGCCTGCTTCTCTGGGAGAGGGATGAGAGGAGAAGGAGAAGCATGAGAAGCACTGAGTGGGGATCACATTTTTGGCAACCCGCGCATCCTCCCCTCGCCTCAATCCCACTTCAATTCCCATATCGTTTCTGTCCAACATGGCAACCACTGATGGCAACATGCACCCTAGAGGGCTCAAGACGGAGGACTGTGACACCATTCCCAAATCCCCCAAACACACATATCCCTGCTTCCCCTGACTACCCACTCCACTACCTCATACCCCCTCCCCTCCATGGTGGCCGGTGATTACATCAGGCCTCCCTGTGGACATGCCTGGTTGATCAGATCAGATCAAAGGGCTCTGACGTGGGAGAATACCCAGGGAGGGAGCACTCCAGCCTGGTTCCCGCCGGGCACAGATGGCAGTGGCACACAGCGAGGCTGGAGGCCTGGGGCAGAGCATGGCTGGGAGGGAGGGAGGGAGAGAGAGAGAGGATAGCAGAGCTGGGGAATCAGAGGGATGGAACAGAGGGATGGAACAGGCCTTGGTGGTGCTGGAGGCGTTCAGAAGGAAAACCTTACTCTTCATCAGAAGCCTTCAACATGGATAAAGAGAGAGAGAGAGAGAGAACGGGTAGAGAGAGAGAGAGAGAGAGAGAGAGAGAGAGAGAGAGAGAGAGAGAGAGAGAGAGAGAGAGAGAGAGAGAGAGAGAGAGAGAGAGAGAGAGAGAGAGAGAGAGAGAGAGAGAGAGAGAGAGAGGGAAAGAGAGAGAGAGAGAACGGGTAGAGAGAGAGAGAGAGAGAGAGAGAGAGAGAGAGAGAGAGAGAGAGAGAGAGAGAGATGGAAAGAGAGAGAGGGAAAGAGAGAGAGAGAGAACGGGTAGAGAGAGAGAGCGGGTAGAGAGAGAGAGAGTGGGTAGAGAGAGAAAGAGAGTGGGTAGAGAGAGAGAGAGAGAGAGAGAGAGAGAGAGAGAGAGAGAGAGAGAGAGAGAGAGAGAGAGAGAGAGAGAGAGAGAGAGAAAGAGAGAGCGAGAGAGAGAGAGAGAGAGAGAGAGAGAGAGAGAGAGAGAGAGAGAGAGAGAGAGAGAGAGGGAAAGAGAGAGCGAGAGAGAGAGGGAAAGAGAGCGAGAGAGAGAGGGAAAGAGAGAGAGAGGGAAAGAGGGAAAGGGGGCGGGGAGGTGATTTTGAAGAGGAGAGCCAAGCAATCTTTCCAGTCCTTTGAAGCCTGTCTTGTGGTGTCTCTCCAGGGACTGACAGAAAGATTGGGTTTCTGCTGCTGGAATGTGTCAGTATTCTGAGACTGAATTTGAAGACTCTGTTTAAAGCCTTTGGTCAAGGTGGGCAATGCTACCAGCTCTCACAGTCTCACGACAAGGCTTATGGTTTGGGATAGGCTTAAAACAAAAATATAAAAAATAACTTTCTACAGCTGGATTTGAACTTGCAACCTTTGGAATCAGAGGGAGTTGCTTATGCCCATCTACCATCCCCATCCACAACGCTGAAGCAAAACCCAAATCTCCTTGAGGGTAAAAGCGCTCACTGTTGCCCCTAGTGGCCAGTTTCCACGTCATCTCCCGACGTCCTCAGACATGGGTGGACGTGGAATACTGACTTGTATGGCGGGTGACCTGGCGGGTGACCTGGCGGGTGACCTGGCGGGTGACCTGGCGGGTGACCTGGCCGGTGACCTGGCGGGTGACCTGGCCGGTGACCTGGCGGGTGACCTGGCCGGTGACCTGGCCGGTGACCTGGCGGGTGACCTGGCCGGTGACCTGGCCGATGACCTGGCTGGGGCTGTGTGGTTTTATAGAATTAGAACGTTTACAATCAGACACAACAACAACAACAACAACAAGCAGTAACCCATGGGGAGGGGGTCACACTCGGACATTCAGAGAGGGGGTATATTATTGTGGCCCTGGCGGCACAAAATCAAAGTCGGACTGCATGGAGATGCGTGGGGACATGGTCATGACGGGTGGCCGTATTGTGGGTGTTTCAGGAATAAGGTGTACATTTGACCTCCATTATCTAGGATATGACAATGGTAAATAAATCTCTCAATTTTTGCTAATTTTTTGTGCGGTCTTGCAGGCCTTCTCATGCAGCTGCAACTGCAAGTGCATTTGTAAATCATGACCCATCTTGAGTTGGGCTCTGGGATGGTGCAATTGTTGAGAAAGTGAGCTTATGGTTGTGTGGGGGTAAGGGCTGAGTGTGTGTGGGTGTATGTGTGTATCCCACAACTGTTGCGAAGGAAGAAGTAAAAGATGTTAGGGACAATAGAGGATGATCCACAGATATATATAATACAAATCGAGGTGAGGGCAATGGAAATGCATATGGTAATTGATCTTCTTCAATTCGGTAAATGGCACTGTATGCTCTTTTCAAAGAATGGATCCCAGTCAGTTCAGGGCTATGGGATACAGGGGGTCGAGGGTGGTCTACCGGGCATTGGGATGACAAGCCATCTCGAGATGAGGCCTTTTAGCGGGTGGAATAGTAAGGACCAATTGGAGGTTTACTTAGTAGAAATGCAAATATCATGGTACAACTATATAGACACTCAATCATTATGTTACTTTTTAATAGTACGTTTACAAAAATATATTCTGATTAAAAGAATGAAAGGTGTGTCTCATTATGGTAAGGGGTGAAATAAGTATAGCCAGTTACAATTGTAATGGCTTAGCAGATAATAAGAAAAGACGATCAGTATTTACCTGGCTAAAAGAGAAGGATTATAATATCTATTGTTTACAGGAAACCCATTCAACAGTTTTAGATGAAGTTTTGTGGAAAAAGAACTGGGGGGGCAAAATATATTTCTCCCATGGGCAAAGAAATTCAAAAGGGGTGATGGTTTTAATTAACAATAATTTTGATCCAAATGTGCAAATTGTCCAAACAGATCCTCAAGGTAGATGGATTATTTTAAATATGTTATTGGACAATAAACAAATATGGCTTGTTAACCTATACGGTCCGAATAATGATGATCCAAGCTTCTTTGAAAATATATATAAGAATTTATCAACTCTACAAGCAACACTAGACTCTATTATTATAGTGGGAGATTTTAATACGGTCTTAAATACCTCTATAGACCGGAAAGGAAATCACACTACAAACTATCACCCTCAGGCACTTAAGGAAATCATGAATGTCATGGATATATTGGAATTAGTGGATATATGGAGACTTAAATACCCTGATTTAGTGAGATATACATGGCGGAGGCTGAATCAAGCTAGTCGTCTTGACTACTTTCTTATACCATTCTCTCTGGCACCAAAAGTTTAAAAAGTGTTGATAGGGGACAGAATGCGGTCGGATCATCACATAATTGGCATATATATTTCTCTTACAGAATTTCCACGTGGGCGAGGATATTGGAAATTTAATCAAAGTCTACTAGATGATAAATTGTTTAGAACTAGGACAGAAGATTTTATAACTGACTTTTTCAGACATAACATAGGTACAGCAGATCCCCTTATTGTATGGGACACTTTTAAGTGTGCCTTTAGAGGCCATGCAATTCAGTACTCATCTATAAAACAAAGGGAATTTAGATCAAAAGAGTCCATATTAACAAAGGAAATTGAAGGACTAACAGTACAGTTAGATAGCAATAAAAACGGTACCATAGAGGCACAGAATAAGTTAGAGGAAAAACAAAAAGAAATGGAGGAACTTATTCAAGAAAGATCCAGTGTAATATATTATAAAAATAAAGCGAACTGGATGGAATATGGGGAAAAATGCACCAAATTCTTTTTCAATCTTCAATATAGAAATGCTACCAAAAAAAATGTATTAAAACTTGTTACAAATGATGGAGTCACGCATGATTCACCAAATGATATTTTGAAAGAGGAAGTAAAGTACTTTAAGAATATGTTTTCGTTTCAGGCTCCTCCATCTCCACTAACTGAAACTAATTGTATGGATTTTTTTCCTATTAATAATGTAAAATTAACATCTGTACAGAAAGACTCATGTGAAGGCCAAATTACAGAGGAGGAACTGCTTGATGCAATTGGGGCCTTTAAGGATGGGAAAACTCCAGGGCTGGATGGCATACCAGTGGAAGTATACAAAACTTTTTTTGATATACTCAAAGGACCATTATTAGCTTGTTTTAACCACTCCTATATAAATGGTAGATTATCAGACACGCAACAAGAAGGTCTGATATCGTTATTACTGAAACAGGACCCAAGTGGTATATATAAAGATCCAGTCCAATTAAAAAATTGGAGACCTCTTACACTTCAGTGTTGTGATGCAAAAATCCTAGCAAAATGCTTGGCGCATAGAATAAAAAAAGTTTTGTCAGATATTATTCATCCTAATCAGACAGGTTTTTTACATGGACGATACATTGGAGATAATATAAGGCAAGTACTGGAAACAATAGAACACTATGAAATATCGGGGACACCAGGTCTGGTTTTCATAGCTGATTTTGAAAAGGCTTTTGATAAAGTACGACTGGAGTTTATATATAAATGCCTAGAATATTTCAATTTTGGGGAATCTCTTATAAAATGGGTTAAAATTATGTATAGTAACCCTAGGTGTAAAATAGTAAATAATGGCTACATCTCAGAAAGTTTTAAACTATCTAGAGGAGTAAAACAAGGTTGTCCACTATCGGCATATCTATTTATTATTGCCATCGAAATGTTAGCTGTTAAAATTAGATCAAACATTAATATTAATGGATTAGAAATCCGTGGCTTAAAAACTAAGGTGTCATTGTACGCTGATGATTCATGTTTTCTTTTAAAACCACAACTAGAGTCTCTCCACGGCCTCATAGAGGATCTAGATACCTTTGCTATCCTCTCTGGATTAAAACCAAATTATGATAAATGTACCATATTACGTATTGGATCACTAAAAAATACACATTTTATATTGCCATGTAGTTTACCAATTAAATGGTCTGACGGAGATGTGGACATACTCGGTATAAAAATCCCAAAAGAAAGAAATGATCTCACTCCAATAAATTTTTATAGAAAGTTAGCAAAAATAGATAAGATCTTGCTACCATGGAAAGGAAAATACTTGTCTATTTGTGGAAAAATCACCCTGATTAACTCTTTAGTCATATCACAGTTTACCTATTTGCTTATGGTTTTGCCTACACCTAGTGACCTGCTTTTTAAATTATATGAACAAAAAATATTCCATTTTATTTGGAACGGCAAGCCAGATAAAATTAAAAGGGCCTATTTATATAACGAATATGAATTCGGAGGGCAGAAATTATTAAATATTAAAGCATTAGACCTCTCACTAAAGGCATCAGTCATACAAAAGTTATACTTAAATCCAAACTGGTTCTCTAGTAAATTGGTACGAATGTCTCATCCTATGTTCAAGAAGGGCCTTTTTCCCTTTATTCAGATTACACCTGCTCACTTTCGGTTGTTTGAAAAGGAAATAATCTCCAAAATATCCTTATTTTTTAAACAAGCCTTAGAAAGTTGGTTGCAATTTCAGTTTAATCCACCTGAAAGGACGGAACAAATAGTACAACAAATATTGTGGTTAAATTCAAATATAGTAATTGATAAAAAAACTGTATTTATCGAAGAAATGTTTAAAAAAGGTATAATTTTTGTGAATGATATCATAAATAGGACTGGTGGAGATTATGTCACACATGCAGCTAACACAGACATATGGAAATGTCTGCTCTACCCAAAATTACAACCAATTAATTGCAGCATTACCACAAAAATGGAAGAGGCAAGTAGAAGGGGAAAAAAGTAAGGAACTTGTATGTCGGCCCTGTATTAAAGAACATAAATGGTTAAAGAAAAGTGTGATAAATAAAAACATATACCAATTTCATTTAAGGACCAAAAAACTGACAGCTGTGCCATATAAATTGCAAAATAGTTGGGAAGAGATTTTCGATGTACCCATTCCATGGCACATGGTTTATGAATTGATACGCAAAACAACGCCGGATTCCAAACTTCGAATTTTTCAATTTAAATTACTGTACAAAATTCTTGCAACTAATAGAATGTTATATATATGGGGTATACAATCTTCCCAGCTCTGCAGATTCTGTTGTGAGGAGGCAGAGTCATTAGATCATTTATTTTGGTATTGTCCATATGTAGCTCGTTTTTGGTCACAGGTCCAGGAATGGCTGAAGAATTGCAACATTTGCCTAGAACTAACGCTACAGATAGCAATACTGGGGGATTTGAAAAGCCATAGTCAATCAATCAATAATATAATAATTATTTTAGCAAAAATGTTTATTTTTAATTTACAATCTGTAGAAGCTATGAGAATAGGAAGGTTCAAATCTTTTGTGAAGCATCACAGCACAGTTGAAAAATATATGGCAAATAAAAATCCGAAATGGATGATGTTGGAAGATAGATGGGAAGGGTTGAGTGGAACTGAAGGGTGGGACTAATAACAAGATAAACAATGTAGGGCATACGGGATCTGTGAAATGTGTATAGGTGCGGAGCTTTTGTGAAATAGCACAGTTACAAGTGGAAATAAAATTGGATGGACAACAGAAATAGAGGAAGGACTAAGAACAAACAAGAGAGAACTATTATAAAGTAGTCTGTGTCTGTAAAATAGGTATAAGATGTATAAATTGAAGGTAAAAGCAGAAGTGTTTATTAGTTTACTCCAATTGGGGGAGCGGTGGTAGGGTTGCGGGGAATAATAATAAAGGTATATTCTTTAAAAAAGTATGTATGTCTATATAGGTATGTGTATGTATATATGTATATATGTATGCATGCGTGTATGGATATATATATTTACCCCAAAAAATATGGGGGATTGGAAATGATGCAGACAATTACATTGGAAGCAACATTCTTTCCGCAATATTAAGCTGATCCACCCCAAAAAAAAAAAAAAAAAAAAAAAAAAAAAAAAAAAAAACAACAACAACAAGCTGGGCTTCTTGCTACTAAGAGAAAGCATCGTCCTTTCTCTTTCACACACACACACACACACACACACACACACACACACACACACACACACACACACACACACACACACACACACACACACACACACACACACACACACACACACACACACACACACACACACACACACACACACACACTTTTGATCAAACTAGACAGGTGACAACAGGTGGAAGCGCAGCGGCCAATCAGATCACAGCCCCGATGAGGGACCTTGCTGAGCTGCAGCTAATTGCACACACGCACACGCACACGCACACGCACACGCACACGCACACGCACACGCACACGCACACGCACACGCACGCTGTTTGACTTGTTTGGCCTTATTAGATTTACATGTAATTATATTATGAATGTCAACTCTTTTGGCTTGAGTGTCTGCATAGAGTACAGTCTCTGTGCCAAGTGTGCCCACTATTCATCATACCATAAGCTGTCTGAGGTCTCCAGTGAGATGCCTCTGTGCTGTGGCACTGCAGGTCTGATGTAGGATGCTGCGGTCCCCCAGAGCACAAGTAATGTGCTATGGATCAATAGTAGCAGCAGAGAGACCCAGTAGACCCAGTAGACCCAGCAGACCCAGTAGACCCAGCAGACCCAGCAGACCCAGTAGACCCAGTCTACCCAGCAGACCCAGTAGACCCAGTAGACCCAGTCTACCCAGCAGACCCAGTAGACCCAGCAGACCCAGTAGACCCAGCAGACCCAGTAGACCCAGCAGACCCAGCAGACCCAGTCTACCCAGCAGACCCAGTAGACCCATCAGACCCAGTAGACCCAGCAGACCCAGTCTACCCATCAGACCCAGTAGACCCATCAGACCCAGTCTACCCAGCAGACCCAGCAGACCCAGTCTACCCAGCAGACCCAGCAGACCCAGTCTACCCAGCAGACCCAGTAGACCCAGCAGACCCAGTCTACCCAGCAGACCCAGCAGGCCCAGCAGACCCAGTCTACCCAGCAGACCCAGCAGGCCCAGCAGACCCAACATACCCAGTAGACCCAGCAGACCCAGCAGACCCAGTCTACCCAGCAGACCCAGCAGACCCAGTAGACCCAGTCTACCCAGCAGACCCAGCAGACCCAGTCTACCCAGCAGACCCAGTATACCCAGCAGACCCAGTCTACTCAGACTACACAGCAGACCCAGTCTACACAGCAGACCCAGCAGACCCAGTCTACCCAGCAGACCCAGCAGACCCAGAAGACCCAGCAGACCCAGTCTACTCAGACTACACAGCAGACCCAGTCTACACAGCAGACCCAGTAGACCCAGTAGACCCAGCAGACCCAGTCTACCCAGCAACCCAGTATACCTAGCAGCAGTAACAGCCACGCTCTCTGCACGCTACCACAGCTCCCCCCTCCCCGTGTAATGCATTGTGAATGTATTTTCAGTGGGTTTTATCGCTCCATAGTGCATTATAAGGCCTGCTATAAAAACTCATACCAGCTCATAAGGCTCTTTAAAAGTACCAAAGCTATACAGTAAATATCTATAAATGCATTAATAAGGCATTACACAGGTGGCTCGCCACAGTTTCCCTCATGTGGGGTACTGTGCCTGTAGTGGCTCCTCGAGTGCTGGGCTAATCCCACAGGCTTTACGATTAACAGTAAACATTTCAACAACCGGGGCAAAGCGCAAAGTTCTCTGATAACCCTGAAGCTGTCCTTTACAGAAACTCCCTCTCTCTATAGGCCTATCTATCTCACTCTGTTGCTGTCCTCCCCTGTGTATCGGTCTCTCTCTCTCTCTCAATTCAATTCAAGGGCTTTATTGGAATGGGAAACATACGTTAACATTGCCAAAGCAAGTGAAGTAGATAACAAACAAAAGTGAAATAAACAATAAAAATTAACAGTAAACATTACACATACAGAAGTTTCAAAACAATAAAGACATTACAAATGTCATATTATATATATACAGTGTTGTAACGATGTGCAAATGGTTAAAGTACACAAGGGAAAATAAATAAGCATAAATATGGGTTGTATTTACAATGGTGTTTGTTCTTCACTGGTTGCCCAGTCACAAATCTTGCTGCTGTGATGGCACACTGTGGTGTTTTACCCAGTAGATATGGGAGTTTATCAAAATTGGGTTTGTTTCGAATTCTTAGTGGATCTGTGTAGTCTGTCTCTCTCTCTCTCTCTCTCTCTCTCTGCATGCTGGGAGTGTTTGGTGCATGCTGGGAAGTGTATGATCGAGGGAGTGCGTGTGTTGTGTAGAGTTAGATATTCAGAACTTTCTTTCGGTTTTCTCTTTCTTGGTGGCATTCTTTGTTTTCTTCTGTGCATGATTAAGATTATTATAATTTTTTTTGTGTGGTAGAATTAAGTATTTCGGTTTTTTTCGTATCGAAATTACCTTGATTTTGGCGGGGATGGCATCCCGAATTGGAATGCCGTCCCTGTCACTTCGGCACGGCTTTAGGTGTGTTACTGAAGCTACTGTCACGGTGGAGGAGTTTCTGGTCGCCGTAGGAGAGAAGGTAGGATATGAGAATGTGGCTTATACGTCACGGATGAATAAAGCGGTGGTGGTATTTCTTAAAGAAGAGCGCCTTGTTGATCGTATGGTTGAGCAAGGCGTACTTCTTAAAGGAATGTTTATTCAAGTTACGCCGCTTTTTTCTCCGTCAACAAGGGTAACGATTTCAAATGTACCACCGTTTATTCCAAATGAGCTTTTGGAGCGCGAGTTATTGCGCTTTGGGAAGTTTGCAAGCTCAATTAAAGTTGTTCCGTTGGGTTGCAAACACCCGGCGTTGAAACAGGTTATGTCGTTTCGGCGACAGGTGTTTATGTTTTTGGACTCACCGGAGCAGACTTTAGAGATATCGTTTAAAGTCAAGTATGACAATAGACTGTATATGGCTTATGCTAGTACGGGTAGTCAATGGTGTTTTGAGTGTGGGGATGTTGGCCATAAGCGACATGCTTGCCCGAAAAGGGAGAAGGCAGAGGGAGGGGCGCAGGTGGTCATCATAGCGCCTGGGCCCACTGATGTAGGGAGAGGTGGGCTGACAGTGATTGAGCAGCCACAAGCACCTGTTGCCGAGGAACAAGTTATCCGTGTTGAGGCCACGAGTTTGCAAATTGTATTAGAGGGAAATGTTATGCAGCAGAAAAATATTGTTGTAGAAGGTAAGGATGGATCTGAAGAGACAGTTCCTCAGACTGGTGAGGAGGTGCCCAGTACGAGTACTGGGGCACAGGAGGGGGTTCATGTGGAGCTAATCTCCCAGGTAGTGGAGGAGATGCCCACTACGAGTAATGGAGTACAGGAGGGGGTTCATGTGGAGCTAATCTCCCAGGTAGTGGAGGAGATGCCCACTACGAGTAATGGAGTACAGGAGGGGGTTCATGTGGAGCTAATCTCCCAGGTAGTGGAGGAGATGCCCACTACGAGTAATGGAGTACAGGAGGGGGTTCATGTGGAGCTAATCTCCCAGGTAGTGGAGGAGATGCCCACTACGAGTAATGGAGTACAGGAGGGGGTTCATGTGGAGCTAATCTCCCAGGTAGTGGAGGAGATGCCCACTACGAGTAATGGAGTACAGGAGGGGGTTCATGTGGAGCTAGACTCCAAGGGAGTGGAGGAGATGCCCACTACGAGTAATGGGGTACAGGAGGGGGTTCATGTGGAGCTAGGCTCTCAGGTAGTGGAGGAGATGCCCACCACGGGTAATGGGGTTCAGGTGGGGCTAGTCTCCCAGGTAGTGGAGGAGATGCCCATCACGGGTAATGGGGTTCAGGTGGGGCTAGTCTCTCAGGTAGTGGAGGAGATGCCTGGTACGAGTGATGGGGTGCAAGTGGGGAGTGTTGAAAGGGATGTGGTAGAGGGGAGTCAGGGGTCTGTGGCCTCAGCTGAGGAGGATCAGGAGAAGGATATGGATATCTCTTCTGATATGACAGCAGCTGGTGAGGACTCAATTTATGATCTAGAGGAGGTAAATGGTTTTCTGGATCAGACTTTTGGAAATCTGTCAAATTGGCAGAATATTTTGATGTTGATAAGTTTGTGAGGTCAGCTGTGATGTTACAGAAGACGGTGGGGTTAGACCAGTTGAGTGAGAAGAAGCGGTTTCGCTTGAGGAAATTTGTTACTGCTGTTACAGCAGCAAAAGGTGGTGGGAAACGTGGTCAGGTTAATAAGAAAAAATTTAAATAATGATGATGATCATGCTTCATAGGGTGTCTTTTTTCTCTTTGGTTTCTCTGTGGTATCTTCTGCTTTTCCTTTCTCTTTTCTATATGGAGGTACTAAGGGTGGGCTCTCTCAATATTAATGGGGGAAGGGACAGGAATAAGAGGGCTTGGGTATTAGAAGTAATAAAACAGAAAAGGCTTAATGTAGTTTTCCTTCAGGAGACACATAGTGATGAGGAAAATGAGGTTGACTGGGGAATGTGGTGGGAGGGGCAGCATATACTCAGTCATGGTACTAATTTCAGTGCTGGGGTGGCCATTTTGTTTTCCTCAGGGTTAGGGGTGACAGTGATATCTAAAACAGAGATTGTCAAGGGTCGGGTTTTATTGGTCAAGGTGGATGTTATGGGGTTTTTGTTTGTTTTTTTGAATGTTTATGCTCCTAATGAGGGTACAGAGCGTCTTGTTGTGTTTGATCAAATAAAAGAAACCTTAAGACAGTGTGACCAAGAGGGGTGTATGGTTGTAGGGGGGGACTGGAACTGTACTGTGGATTTTACTGTTGATCGCACCGCTGAAGAACCTCACCTGCGGTCAGCCACTTTCCTGTCTGGCTTACTAACCGAGTTTGAGCTTTCTGATGTGTGGAGAGTAAGGAATGCAAAAGTTAGGCAGTACACATGGCTAAAAATTAATGAAGGTCGTGTCAGTACAGCAAGGTTAGACAGGTTGTACGTATCTGATCAATACTGTAGTAGGGTTGGAAGGTTAGACAGGTTGTACGTATCTGATCAATACTGTAGTAGGGTTGGAAGGTGTGCCATTACTCCTGTGGGTTTCTCTGATCATCACATGGTTACTGTTGATATTCACTTGTCCACGAAGGTCATCACCTTACTGGTATTTTAATGTTAAATTGTTACATGATGTCATGTTTTGTGAAAGGTTTTTGTTGTTTTGGGAAAAATGGAGGGTTACAAAAGGGAATTTTGAGTCCTTGAGACAATGGTGGGATGTTGGGAAGGCCCAAATACGAGTATTTTGTCAACAGTATACTGCTTTGTCTCAAATTGAAGTTAAAGAGTCTATCAAGGCCCTTGAACAGGACATCAAATCAATTGAATTGAAGCTGCTCACTCAGAATGACCCTGGACTAGTCATGAACTTACAGGACAAGAGACATGAACTGAGGTCGTTTCTGCATGAAAGAGTGAAAGGTGCCTTGATTAGGTCTCGTTTCGCTTCCCTCAAGGACATGGATGCTCCTAGTGCTTTTTTTTTTTTACCTTGGACAGTCGAAATTACAATGTAAACAGATGGTCTGCCTTCGTCTCCCTGATGGGAAGGTGACCACGGATGACAGTGAAATGCGTCAACATGCCGTGGATTTCTACTCTGCCCTCTATAAGGCGGAGGATTGTGACTCTCTGTGTACTGAACAGTTGTTACACGGTCTTCCTCAATTGGGACCTGAACAGAGAGTCGCATTGGACTCTGACATTACACTGCAAGAGCTGTCCACAGCAGTTATGCAGCTCTCAACAGGCCGAGCCCCTGGCATTGATGGTTTACCATCTGAGTTCTATAAGCACTTTTGGGGGTCTATTGGGGAGGATTTTTATGAAGTGGTGTGTGAATCTTTTCATGAGGGTTCTCTTCCTGTATCCTGTCAACGTGCGGTGCTTTCACTGTTGCCAAAAAAGGGGGATTTGGCTCTCATAAAAAATTGGAGACCTGTTGCTTTGCTGTGTGCAGAATACAAAATAGTTTCTAAATGTCTCTCAAACAGGTTGAAAGAGTATCTGGGATTGTTGGTCCACAAGGACCAGTCCTACTGTGTACCTGATCGCTCAATTGTTGACAACTTGTTTCTGATAAGAGATGTTTTAGACATTTGTAAACTGTCTGATGTAAATGTGGGTTTACTTTCTTTGGATCAGGAGAAGGCTTTTGACCGAGTGGACCACCAGTATTTGTTTAAAACGATGAAAGCCTTTGGGTTTGGGGATGTTTTTTTGTCTTGGATGAATTTACTGTATGCTGGGGCCTCGTGTATGGTGAAGGTGGGGGGTGGTTTGAGTTGCCCCATCCCTGTCCAAAGGGGTATCAGGCAGGGATGCCCAATTTCAGGGCAGTTATATAGTCTGGCGATTGAACCAATGCTTTGTTTTTTAAGAGCGAAGCTTACTGGTTTCTCTGTGCCAGGTGTAATGAAGGGTCCCACGATAGCACTGTCTGCGTATGCAGATGATGTGACAGTTTTTATTACAGGGGCTGAGGATGTTAAGGTTCTCTCAGACGCTTTAATGGTGTATGAAGGTGCCTCCTCAGCTAGAGTCAATTGGGGAAAGAGTGATGCGCTGTGGGCAGGTCAGCTTCAGATAGGGTCCGCTCCACGGTTACCAGGGGGGCTTCAGTGGGGCAGAGATGGGATGAAGACATTGGGTGTTTTTCTAGGCTCTGATGTCTTTCAGAAAAAGAACTGGGAGGGTGTAGTGGAGAAAGTGTGTGCCAGACTGTCAAGATGGAAATGGGTGCTACCCCAGTTGTCTTATAGGGGAAGGGTACTGGTAATTAATAATCTTGCTGCCTCTACCCTGTGGCACAGACTAATGATTTTGCAGCCACCAAAGGGTCTGATACAAGAGCTTCAGAGGACCCTTGTCAATTTCTTCTGGTCTGGACAACACTGGATCAAAGCTGCAGCCCTGTACCTGCCACTGCACGAGGGGGGGCAAGGCCTGGTGGACATTTCCTCTAGGATCATGGCTTTCCGGCTTCAAGCAGCCCAGAGACTGTTGTACAGTGACGGTTCTAGCTGGGTCGACACAGCCTACGCATTGATGAGGAGAGCGGGCTGTTTGGGCTTAGACAAGCACCTTTTCCTCTTAAAGCTGGAGGGGGGTGAGTTGAATGGCCTGACTCCATTTTATGAGTCTGTTATGCAGGCTTGGAGGGTTCTTGTCAAGTCCCGTAAGGCCGGCCTCTTTTTTATAACACTGCCATCCAGTCCAGTGCTCTGGGTTCAGCCAGCCTGCGTTCATGCCTGTTAGGTGTCGGGTGCACCAAGCTGGGTCATCTGATGCAGAGCAGGAGCAGATCGTTGGAGGAGCTGGGAGAAAGAGCGGGGATCCGATCATCTCGCCTACTGAGGAAGGTCGTCGCTGAGGTCTGTGACTCCTTGCCAGTTCTTCATCGTCAGTATGTGACTGACACTTCCAATTCTGATCGGTGGAAGGAGGGTCTGGATTATGTGTTCCCTGCACTGATTGTTAGTGCTGCGGTGGGGGCATTTGAGGAGGACGTGGGGATGCTGCTTTCCTTCGATACCCCGGAGCTGGGGGAGTTCAAGGAGGTGGGAAAGAAGGCCATGTACAGAATATGTGTAAAGGTGTCCCATGCCTCTTCCCTGGAAGGGGTAAAATCGACGAGGTGGGCGGGTGTGCTTGGTCCAGGTGCTTCCCCAAAAGGCTGTTGGCGATCATTATACAAACTGCCGATTGATAAGAGGACAGCTGACCTCCAATGGAGGATCATACATGGAGCTATAGCCACCAACATGCATCTGGTACACCTGGACCCTACTGTTGGGGAAGGGTGTCCTTTCTGTGCAGAATCTGAAACTCTGGCACACCTGTTTTTACTGTGTCCCAGGTTGGTCGGGATGATTGACCTGATCACTGACTGGTTCTCAACGTTGGGAGAGGTTTTCTCTTCCCAACTGTATATATTTGGGCCAAAGTACAGGTTCAGTCAAAAGGGTGTCGTTGTGTTGCTTAATTTTGTGTTAGGGGCAGCTAAATTAGCGATATGGAAGACCCGAAAGAACAGTATTCGGGGACAAGGGTCTGTGGATGTGGTGGGAATGCTGGAGGGAATGGTGGCAGCGAGACTAAGGGTTGAGTTTGCCTATTATAAACTTGTCAACAATATTGATCTGTTTTTGAGTATATGGGGTATTCAGAGGCTGTTGTGTTTAGTTACTGTGGAGGAGGAGTTGGAGTTGTGTTTTTAATTGATGTGTAACTGTGGTTTTGTATGAGTTTTTATTGTGTGGTGGGCTCCCAGACCCAATAAAGATTATTTAAAACTCAAACTCTCTCTGTCTCTCTCTCTCTCTCTGTCTCTCTCTCTCTCTCTCTGTGTCTCTCTCTCTGTCTCTCTCTGTCTGTCTGTCTCTCTCTCTCTCTCTCTCTCTCTCTCTCTCTCTCTCTCTCTCTCTCTCTCTCTCTCTCTCTCTCTGTCTCTCTCTCTCTGTCTCTCTCTCGCTCTCTCTCTCTGTCTCTACCTCTCATTTAGGTAGCTAGCTAATTGTTGTTAGATTGGCATGAAGGTAGGTGTATCAACTGTAAAACACATATAGTAATAGACTGCTACATTTTGGTTCAAACTTGTTGCCACAAATAGTGACATTTTCATCTGTTAAATACTTTTTCTTTCATTTTTCACCTTCAACCCCCATTCATTCTTTTCTTTATCCTTCACTTTCTGTTCCTAAACGTATCTCTCAGATTCTCCAAGCTGTGGCATGACAAAGTAGTGTTATCTGTTGCTGCCTCACGCCTTCTATACTGCATGTCAGAGACGATTGTTTACCGAGGACCTGACAAATAGACAGACAGATGCTAGTGAGCGCCGCAGACACCTCGTCGACGCTGAGAGGGAACGGAGGTGGTGGCGCTAGCGTCACGTGCGTTCCTCCACTCGGCTCTGCGTTATCAGGCAGTAGATTGATTTCTGGGTCCATCTTGATGCCGTTTGTTTATCAGAGCTCAGTTTAGAAGGCCTATGATGTATTGATGTGTGCGCCGCGAATTACCCCGCTAAAAGATGCAAGCACACAAAACATCTCTTTGGGATGGATAGATTCTGTCCTTTCATTTGTGGCGGTGAATTGTTGCTGTTCAGGGCACGTCTAGTGAGGGGGTGGGTGATGGGAGAGGAAGGAGGGAGGTGGGTGATGGAGAGGAAGGAGGGAGGTGGGTGATGGGAGAGGAAGGAGGGAGGTGGGTGATGGAGAGGAAGGAGGGAGGTGGGTGATGGGAGAGGAAGGAGGGAGGTGGGTGATGGAGAGGAAGGAGGGAGGTGGGTGATGGAGAGGAAGGAGGGAGGTGGGTGATGGGAGGAAGGAGGGAGGTGGGTGATGGGAGAGGAAGGAGGGAGGTGGGTGATGGAGAGGAAGGAGGGAGGTGGGTGATGGAGAGGAAGGAGGGAGGTGGGTGATGGAGAGGAAGGAGGGAGGTGGGTGATGGAGAGGAAGGAGGGAGGTGGGTGATGGGAGAGGAAGGAGGGAGGTGGGTGATGGGAGAGGAAGGAGGGAGGTAGGTGATGGAGAGGAAAGAGGGAGGTGGGTGATGGAGAGGAAAGAGGGAGGTGGGTGATGGAGAGGAAAGAGGGAGGTGGGTGATGGGAGAGGAAGGAGGGAGGTGGGTGATGGGAGAGGAAGGAGGGAGGTGGGTGATGGGAGAGGAATGAGGGAGGTAGGTGATGGGAGAGGAAGGAGGGAGGTAGGTGATGAGAGAGGAAGGAGGGAGGTAGGTGATGGGAGAGGAAGGAGGGAGGTAGGTGATGGAGAGGAAGGAGGGAGGTGGGTGATGGGAGAGGAAGGAGGGAGGTAGGTGATGGAGAGGAAGGAGGGAGGTAGGTGATGGAGAGGAAGGAGGGAGGTGGGTGATGAGAGAGGAAGGAGGGAGGTGGGTGATGGGAGAGGCAGGAGGGAGGTAGGTGATGGGAGAGGAAGGAGGGAGGTGGGTGATGGGAGAAGAAGGAGGGAGGTGGGTGATGAGAGAGGAAGGAGGGAGGTGGGTGATGGGAGAGGAAGGAGGGAGGTGGGTGATGGGAGAGGAAGGAGGGAGGTGGGTGATGGGAGAGGAAGGAGGGAGGTGGGTGATGGGAGAGGAAGGAGGGAGGTGGGTGATGGGAGAGGAAGGAGGGAGGTGGGTGATGGGAGCGGAAGGAGAGAGGTGGGTGATGGGAGAGGAAGGAGGGAGGTAGGTGATGGGAGAGGAAGGAGGGAGGTGGGTGATGGGAGAGGAAGGAGGGAGGTGGGTGATGGGAGAGGAAGGAGGGAGGTGGGTGATGGGAGAGGAAGGAGGGAGGTGGGTGATGGGAGCGGAAGGAGAGAGGTGGGTGATGGGAGAGGAAGGAGGGAGGTAGGTGATGGAGAGGAAGGAGGGAGGTAGGTGATGGAGAGGAAGGAGGGAGGTGGGTGATGGAGAGGAAGGAGGTGGGTGATGGGAGAAGAAGGAGGGAGGTGGGTGATGAGAGAGGAAGGAGGGAGGTGGGTGATGAGAGAGGAAGGAGGGGGGTGGGTGATGGGAGAGGAAGGAGGGAGGTAGGTGATGGGAGAGGAAGGAGGGAGGTGGGTGATGGGAGAGGCAGGAGAGAGGTGGGTGATGGGGGAGGAAGGAGGGAGGTGGGTGATGGGAGAGGAAGGAGGGAGGTGGGTGATGGGAGAGGAAGGAGGGAGGTGGGTGATGGGAGAGGAAGGAGAGAGGTGGGTGATGGGAGAGGAAGGAGAGAGGTGGGTGATGGGAGAGGAAGGAGAGAGGTGGGTGATGGAGAGGAAGGAGAGAGGTGGGTGATGGAGGGGAAGGAGGGAGGTGGTGATGGAGAGGGAAGGAGGGAGGTGGGTGATGGGAGAGGAAGGAGGGAGGTGGGTGATGGAGAGGAAGGAGGGAGGTGGTGATGGAGAGGGAAGGAGGGAGGTGGGTGATGGAGAGGGAAGGAGGGAGGTGGGTGATGAGAGAGGAAGGAGGGAGGTGGGTGATGGGAGAGGAAGGAGGGAGGTGGGTGATGGGAGAGGAAGGAGGGAGGTGGGTGATGGGAGAGGAAGGAGGGAGGTGGGTGATGGGAGAGGAAGGAGGGAGGTGGGTGATGGGAGAGGAAGGAGGGAGGTGGGTGATGGGAGAGGAAGGAGAGAGGTGGGTGATGGGAGAGGAAGGAGGGAGGTAGGTGATGGAGAGGAAGGAGGGAGGTAGGTGATGAGAGGAAGGAGGGAGGTGGGTGATGGAGAGGAAGGAGGGAGGTGGGTGATGGGAGAAGAAGGAGGGAGGTGGGTGATGAGAGAGGAAGGAGGGAGGTAGGTGATGGGAGAGGAAGGAGGGAGGTGGGTGATGGGAGAGGAAGGAGGGAGGTGGGTGATGGGAGAGGAAGGAGGGAGGTGGGTGATGGGAGAGGCAGGAGAGAGGTGGGTGATGGGGGAGGAAGGAGGGAGGTGGGTGATGGGAGAGGAAGGAGGGAGGTGGGTGATGGGAGAGGAAGGAGGGAGGTGGGTGATGGGAGAGGAAGGAGAGAGGTGGGTGATGGAGAGGAAGGAGGGAGGTAGGTGATGGGAGAGGAAGGAGGGAGGTGGGTGATGGGAGAGGAAGGAGGGAGGTAGGTGATGAGAGAGGAAGGAAGGAGGTAGGTGATGGAGAGGAAGGGGGAGGTGGGTGATGGGAGAGGAAGGAGGGAGGTAGGTGATGGGAGAGGAAGGAGGGAGGTGGGTGATGGGAGAGGAAGGAGGGAGGTAGGTGATGGAGAGGAAGGAGGGAGGTAGGTGATGGAGAGGAAGGAGGGAGGTAGGTGATGGGAGAGGAAGGAGGGAGGTGGGTGATCGGAGATGAAGGAGGGAGATAGGTGATGAGAGAGGAAGGAGGGAGGTAGGTGATGGGAGAGGAAGGAGGGAGGTGGGTGATGGGAGAGGAAGGAGGGAGGTAGGTGATGGAGAGGAAGGAGGGAGGTAGGTGATGGGAGAGGAAGGAGGGAGGTGGGTGATCGGAGATGAAGGAGGGAGATAGGTGATGAGAGAGGAAGGAGGGAGGTAGGTGATGGAGAGGAAGGAGAGTGGTGAAACTAGTATTTGTCTGTACACTACTATCTCTGACTACTGATAGAACAGCTACTACAAAGCCTTTGAATATTACTCTGAAGACCCACACCAAAAATACTTTTTCTGTACTGGGTCAGATGTGTGTGTAAATATGTTACAGTAGTCTGAAGGTGTCCTCTTTGATTTTTGTGTACCAACACAACGCAACGCAGCACCACACACACCACACAACACCACACAACACATTATATCACACCACACAACACACACCACACAACACCACACAACACATTATATCACACCACACAACACACTATACAACACCACACAACACACACCACACAACACCACACAACACACACCACACACACCACACACCACACAACACCACACAACACATTATATCACACCACACAACACATTATATCACACCACACAACACACACCACACAACACCACACAACACATTATATCACACCACACAACACACTATACAACACCACACAACGCACACCACACACACCACACAACACACACCACACACACCACACAACACACACCACACATTATATCACACCACACAACACACACCACACAACACACCACACAACACCACACAACACATTATATCACACCACACAACACCACACAACACACACCACACAACACACAACACCACACAACACACACCACACAACACACACCACACACACCACACAACACCACACAACACACACCACACACCACACACACCACACAACACCACACAACACACACCACACACCACACAACACCACACAACACACACCACACACACCACACAACACCACACAACACACACCACACACCACACAACACCACACAACACACACCACACAACACACACCACACAACACATTATATCACACCACACAACACACCACACAACACCACACAACACATTATATCACACAACACCACACAACACACACCACACAACACCACACAACACACACACCACACACCACACAACACACACCACACAACACACACCACACACACCACACAACACCACACAACACACACCACACAACACCACACAACACACACTATACAACACCACACAACACACACCACACCACACAACACCACACAACCCACACTATACAACACCACAACACACACCACACAATACCACACAACACACACTATACAACACCACACAACACACACCACACAACACACATTATACAACACCACACAACACATTATATCACACCACACAACACCATACAACACACACTATTCACACTACACAACACCACACAACATCACGCAACCCACACTATACACACTACACAACACCACACAACATCACACAACATACAACACCACACAACACACACACACACACACCACAACACAAAACAACACTACACAACACCACACTACACAACACAACACAACACACCACACAACACAGTAGATTCCCCATCCCTTCACTCAGCACCTCCTTACCTTCCTTGACTTCCCTCTCTCTCTCTCATTCCGTCTTCTTTCCCTTCCTTGACTTCCCTCTCTCTCTCTCATTCCATCTTCCTTCCCTTCATTGACTTCCCTCTCTCTCTCTCATTCCGTCTTCCTTCCCTTCCTTGACTTCCCTCTCTCTCTCTCATTCCGCCTTCCTTCCCTTCCTTGACTTCCCTCTCTCTCTCTCATTCTGTCTTCTTTCCCTTCCTTGATTTCCCTCTCTCTCTCTTATTCCATCTTCCTTCCCTTCCTTGACTTCCCTCTCTCTCTCATTCCATCTTCTTTCCCTTCCTTGATTTCCCTCTCTCTCTCATTCCATCTTCCTTCCCTTCCTTGATTTCCCTCTCTCTCTCATTCCATCTTCCTTCCCTTCCTTGATTTCCCTCTCTCTCTCTCATTCCGTCTTCCTTCCCTTCCTTGACTTCCCCCTCTCTCTCATTCCGTCTTCCTTCCCTTCCTTGATTTCCCTCTCTCTCTCTCATTCCGTCTTCCTTCCCTTCCTTGACTTCCCTCTCTCTCTCATTCCGTCTTCCTTCCCTTCCTTGACTTCCCTCTCTCTCTCTCATTCCGTCTTCCTTCCCTTCCTTGACTTCCCTCTCTCTCTCTCATTCCGTCTTCCTTCCCTTCCTTGACTTCCCTCTCTCTCTCTCATTCCGCCTTCCTTCCCTTCCTTGACTTCCCTCTCTCTCTCTCATTCTGTCTTCTTTCCCTTCCTTGATTTCCCTCTCTCTCTCTCATTCTGTCTTCCTTCCCTTCCTTGACTTCCCTCTCTCTCTCTCATTCCGTCTTCCTTCCCTTCCTTGACTTCCCTCTCTCTCTCTCATTCCGTCTTCCTTCCCTTCCTTGACTTCTCTCTCTCTCTCATTCCGTCTTCCTTCCCTTCCTTGACTTCCCTCTCTCTCTCATTCCGTCTTCCTTCCCTTCCTTGATTTCCCTCTCTCTCTCTCATTCCGTCTTCCTTCCCTTCTTTGACTTCCCTCTCTCTCTCTCATTCTGTCTTCTTTCCCTTCCTTGATTTCCCTCTCTCTCTCTCATTCCGTCTTCCTTCCCTTCCTTGACTTCCCTCTCTCTCTCTCATTCTGTCTTCCTTCCCTTCCTTGACTTCCCTCTCTCTCTCTCATTCCGTCTTCCTTCCCTTCCTTGACTTCCCTCTCTCTCTCTCATTCCGTCTTCCTTCCCTTCCTTGACTTCCCTCTCTCTCTCATTCCGTCTTCCTTCCCTTCCTTGACTTCCCTCTCTCTCTCATTCCGTCTTCCTTCCATTCCTTGACTTCCCTCTCTCTCTCATTCCGTCTTCCTTCCCTTCCTTGATTTCCCTCTCTCTCTCTCATTCCGTCTTCCTTCCCTTCCTTGACTTCCCTCTCTCTCTCTCATTCCGTCTTCCTTCCCTTCCTTGACTTCCCTCTCTCTCTCTCATTCCGTCTTCCTTCCCTTCCTTGACTTCCCTCTCTCTCTCATTCCGTCTTCCTTCCCTTCCTTGACTTCCCTCTCTCTCTCATTCCGTCTTCCTTCCCTTCCTTGACTTCCCTCTCTCTCTCTCATTCCGTCTTCCTTCCCTTCCTTGACTTCCCTATCTCTCTCTCATTCCGTCTTCCTTCCCTTCCTTGACTTCCCTCTCTCTCTCTCATTCCGTCTTCCTTCCCTTCCTTGACTTCCCTCTCTCTCTCTCATTCCGTCTTCCTTCCCTTCCTTGACTTCCCTCTCTCTCTCTCATTCCGTCTTCCTTCCCTTCCTTGACTTCCCTCTCTCTCTCTCATTCCGTCTTCCTTCCCTTCCTTGACTTCTCTCTCTCTCTCTCTCTCTCTCATTCCGTCTTCCTTCCCTTCCTTGACTTCTCTCTCTCTCTCTCTCTCATTCCGTCTTCCTTCCCTTCCTTGACTTCTCTCTCTCTCTCTCTCATTCCGTCTTCCTTCCCTTCCTTGACTTCTCTCTCTCTCTCTCTCTCATTCCGTCTTCCTTCCCTTCCTTGACTTCTCTCTCTCTCTCTCTCTCTCATTCCGTCTTCCTTCCCTTCCTTGACTTCCCTCTCTCTCTCTCATTCCGTCTTCCTTCCCTTCCTTGACTTCCCTCTCTCTCTCTCATTCCGTCTTCCTTCCCTTCCTTGACTTCCCTCTCTCTCTCTCTCTCATTCCGTCTTCCTTCCCTTCCTTGACTTCCCTCTCTCTCTCTCATTCCGTCTTCCTTCCCTTCCTTGACTTCCCTCTCTCTCTCTCATTCCGTCTTCCTTCCCTTCCTTGACTTCCCTCTCTCTCTCTCATTCCGTCTTCCTTCCCTTCCTTGACTTCCCTCTCTCTCTCTCTCTCTCATTCCGTCTTCCTTCCCTTCCTTGACTTCCCTCTCTCTCTCTCATTCCGTCTTCCTTCCCTTCCTTGACTTCCCTCTCTCTCTCTCATTCCGTCTTCCTTCCCTTCCTTGACTTCTCTCTCTCTCTCTCTCATTCCGTCTTCCTTCCCTTCCTTGACTTCCCTCTCTCTCTCTCTCTCTCTCATTCCATCTTCCTTTCCTTCCTTGACTTCCCTCTCTCTCTCTCATTCCGTCTTCTTTCCCTTCCTTGACTTCTCTCTCTCTCTCTCTCTCATTCCGTCTTCCTTCCCTTCCTTGACTTCTCTCTCTCTCTCTCATTCCATCTTCCTTCCCCTCATAAAGCAGGGTCAGTAGGTAATTATCTCGACAGACTGTTTGCAGCCTTACTGCTCCACACCTAATTAAGAAACTTGGTTAATTAAAAAAAGCTGCAATAAGGCCGTAATGGGCGGGAAAAATGAGTTAGTTAGTCTCTGAGGGAACCAATAATGATCATAGGAAATATTTATGCGTGGATGGCCAGAGTAAACAGTCGGTTCCTTCTGGTGCTGGATCACTGGATGCATCCTACTTTATATCCACTACCCATAACCCATATGGTGTCAGGGGCCTCCCGGATCACATAGGATTGCAAAATGTGTAGAACAGCAGGAAATGTACTTTAACACAGCAACGTTTTCTCATAGCCTCATGACAAAATGTGTTGAAGTGCAGGAAGGTGCCACAAATGCGGTAGTCCGGCCCTGCAGAGCAGCCAGTCCGGCCCTGCAGAGCAGCCAGTCCGGCCCTGCAGAGCAGCCAGTCCGGCCCTGCAGAGCAGCCAGTCCGGCCCTGCAGAGCTGCCAGTCCGGCCCTGCAGAGCAGCCATTGATGATAGGCCACGTGAATAGCTGTGGCTGTGTTGTTGCCTGAGACAGATGACAGTGCATCATTCACCATGACCACATGTATAATGGATCTCTAAAGCATATAGATAGATAAACAGGCAGAACATTCATCCTTATAAGGACAGAGTGAGATGAAGGCTACAGAACTAC
>NC_052307.1:78248633-78258633 GCF_016432855.1 Salvelinus namaycush
AGTCAATAGATGGATCCTTATTTGTTACCAACCTCTGCATATTCTGAAGGGTCTTTGTCAGTGTATGGATGAGGCTGTGCCTGGTGAGGATGGGTTTGTGATTGCTGTTTTAATTTCCCCAGTGAAGGGAGTGGGAGCTCATCTTCCCGACCATGGTGTGTGTTGGACAGCCCCTCCAAAGTGTGGCAGTGAAAAACGGCCTTATTAGCCCAGTTCATTAAAAGCATTAATAGTCATGAAATGAGAGGCACCAGAGTCCAAAAGGCTTAATGCTCCATCCATTTTAATTAGACAGCTGCAAAACTGAAGTGAGGGAAGCCTAAGCTCCTACCGTTAGTGTAGAGCGCACATCACACACACAAATACACAGGCACCTAAGCACACACACACATACATGCACGCGCGTGTGCACACTCGCACATGCGCGAACACGTTAGCAACCTGCTCGTTATAGCTTATCCCCCCCCGTCCCTCCACACCCCCATTTCACTTTCTGTTACACCACTGCCCCCCCCCCCCCCCCCCCTGCTCCCGATTAAAATTATGTTTAATTAAAATTTATCACATTAAGAAACTGATGTGGTTAATTAACTAGACTCTGGCGGAGTCCCTTCCTCTACATCTGACGGCTACATTGTAAAACATTTCCCATCAGGGGAGAGGGGGCAGGGGGGCAGCCTATACATGTCTTACTGCAGCTCCTTCCCTTCCTACATATAACACTCCACCACTGTCTCTCTTAACCTCTGTGCAATCAAGCTAGAAGACATTTTGTCAGTTCAGCTAAAGTTCTCTCTCTTCCTCCTACTCCATCATTTTAATGTACATTTTATTATTTTTTCCCCCATCACGCTCTTCCCTGTTTTTCCATCTCCTCCTTCCTTTTTTCTTCAATTCCTTCCTTCCTTTGTGTCTTCCACTCATTCTTCCTCTTTCTCTCTCTCCTCTCCCTCTGCTAGCAGTAGAAGTTATGGTGAGTGGCTGGGTAGCTGACAGCGGTACAGCGGCAGGGTAGATAAGGCTGTGACCTCTCTGGCCGGCGGAGATGAGATGAATACATTAGTCCCCTGGTGATGGAGGGAGGTCGGGTTACTGGGGTGAATGAACTGCCAACGCAAGGCCCCACAACTAAATATGCTGCATCTGTAACAAGGGACACAGACAGGGCTGAAGATAGGAGGAGATGGGGAAAGAGAGGGCGGTAGGGGAAGAAGAGGGGGAGATAGGGGAAGGAGAGGGGGAAAGAGGAAGGAGGGGGAGATAGGGGAATGATAGTGGGAGATAGGGGAGGGAGACAGGGGAGATTGGGGAAGGAGGGGATATAGGGGAGGGAGAGATAGAGGGAGAGATAGGGGAAGGAGGGGAGATTGGGGAAGGAGTGGGGGAGATAGGGGAAGGAGAGGGAGAGATGGAGAAGAGGAGGGGAGATAGGAGAGGGGGAGATAGGGGAAGGAGAGGGAGCGATAGGGGAAGGAGGGTAGATGATAGGGGAAGGAGGGGAGATAGGGGAAGGATAGGGGGAGATAGGGGAAGGAGGGGAGATCGGGGAAGGAGAGGGGGAGATAGGGGAAGGAGAGGGAGAGGTGGAGATAGGAGATGGGGATACAGGGGAAGGAGAGAGAGATAGGGAAAGGAGAGAGAGATAGGGGAAGGAAAGGGGGATAGGGGGATAGGGGAAGAAGAGGGAGATAGGGGAAGGAGAGGGGGATAGGGGAAGGGGGGAGGGAGATGATAGAGGGGGAGATAGGGGAAGGATATGGGGAGATAGGGGAAGGAGAGGCGGAGATAAGGGAAGGAGAGGGGGAGATAGGGGAAGCAGAAAGGGAGATAGGGGAAGCAGAGGGGGAGATAGGGGAAGGAGAGGGGGAGATAGGGGAAGGATAGGGGGAGATAGGGGAAGGAGAAGAGATAAGGGAGGAATGGGAGATAGGGGAAGGAGAAGAGATAGGGGAGGAGGGGGAGATAGGGGACGGAGAAGAGATAAGGGAGGAGGGGAGATAGGGGAAGGATAGGGGGAGATAGGGGAAGGAGGGGAGATCGGGGAAGGAGAGGGGGAGATAGGGGAAGGAGAGGGAGAGGTGGAGATAGGAGATGGGGATACAGGGGAAGGAGAGAGAGATAGGGAAAGGAGAGAGAGATAGGGGAAGGAAAGGGGGATAGGGGGATAGGGGAAGAAGAGGGAGATAGGGGAAGGAGAGGGGGATAGGGGAAGGGGGGAGGGAGATGATAGAGGGGGAGATAGGGGAAGGATATGGGGAGATAGGGGAAGGAGAGGCGGAGATAAGGGAAGGAGAGGGGGAGATAGGGGAAGCAGAAAGGGAGATAGGGGAAGCAGAGGGGGAGATAGGGGAAGGAGAGGGGTATATAGGGGAATGATAGGGGGAGATAGGGGAAGGAGAAGAGATAAGGGAGGAATGGGAGATAGGGGAAGGAGAAGAGATAGGGGAGGAGGGGGAGATAGGGGACGGAGAAGAGATAAGGGAGGAGGGGAGATAGGGGAAGGAGAAGAGATAAGGGAGGAGGGAGGAGGGGGAGATAGGGGAAGGAGAAGAGATAAGGGAGGAGGGGAGATAGGGAAGGATAAGAGATACGGGAGGAGATGAGATAGGGAAAGAGAAGAGATAAGGGAGGAAAGGGAGATAGGGGAAGGAGAAGAGATAAGGGAGGAAGGGGAGATATGGGAAGGAGAAGAGATAAGGGAGGAGGGAGAGATAGGGGAAGGAGAAGAGATAAGGGAGGAAGGGGAGATAGGGAAGGAGAAGAGATAAGGGAGGAGGGAGGGATAGGGGAAGGAGAATAGATAAGGGAGGAAGGGGAGATAGGGAAAGAGAAGATATAAGGGAGGAGGGGAGATAGGGAAAGAGAAGAGATAAGGGAGGAAAGGGAGATAGGGAAAGAGAAGAGATAAGGGAGGAAGGGGAGATATGGGAAGGAGAAGAGATAAGGGAGGAGGGAGAGATAGGGGAAGGAGAATAGATAAGGGAGGAAGGGGAGATAGGGAAGGAGAAGATATAAGGGAGGAGGGGAGATAGGGAAAGAGAAGAGATAAGGGAGGAAAGGGAGATAGGGGAAGGAGAAGAGATAAGGGAGGAAGGGGAGATATGGGAAGGAGAAGAGATAAGGGAGGAGGGAGAGATAGGGGAAGGAGAAGAGATAAGGGAGGAAGGGGAGATAGGGAAGGAGAAGAGATAAGGGAGGAAGGGGAGATAGGGAAGGAGAAGATATAAGGGAGGAAGGGGAGATATGGGAAGGAGAAGAGATAAGGGAGGAAGGGGAGATAGGGGAAGGAGAGGGGAGAAAAGGGAGGAGGGGAGATAGGGAAGGAGAAGAGATAAGAGAGGAGGGAGAGATAGGGGAAGGAGAAGAGATAAGGGAGGAAGGGGAGATATGGGAAGGAGAAGAGATAAGGGAGGAAGGGGGCGGAGCGGGGAAAAAGTGATACATCTTCTCTCTTCTATTTTCCCCAGGGCTTGATACTGGATGATGGTAGAGGGACCATTCCATCAAAATGTATGTGTGTGTGTGTGTGTGTGTCTGTCTGTGTGTGTGTGTGTTTGTGTGCTCATTTTTTGTACGTTTTATCTGTGTTTGTGTCAGTCTACCTTCCTGACTGTCTGAGCCCAGAGTACATGTGTTTAATGTGTATAATCAGTGTCAGTCTACCTTCCTGACTGTCTGAGCACAGAGTACATGTGTTTAATGTGTATAATCAGTGTCAGCCTACCTTCCTGACTGTCTGAGCCCAGAGTACGTGTGTTTAATGTGTATAATCAGTGTCAGCCTACCTTCCTGACTGTCTGAGCCCAGAGTACATGTGTTTAATGTGTATAATCAGTGTCAGCCTACCTTCCTGACTGTCTGAGCCCAGAGTACAGTGTGTTTAATGTGTATAATCAGTGTCAGCCTACCTTCCTGACTGTCTGAGCCCAGAGTACATGTGTTTAATGTGTATAATCAGTGTCAGCCTACCTTCCTGACTGTCTGAGCCCAGAGTACATGTGTTTAATGTGTATAATCAGTGTCAGCCTACCTTCCTGACTGTCTGAGCCCAGAGTACATGTGTTTAATGTGTATAATCAGTGTCAGCCTACCTTCCTGACTGTCTGAGCCCAGAGTACATGTGTTTAATGTGTATAATCAGTGTCAGCCTACTTTCCTGACTGTCTGAGCCCAGAGTACATGTGTTTAATGTGTATAATCAGTGTCAGCCTACCTTCCTGACTGTCTGAGCCCAGAGTACATGTGTTTGTGTGTATTTTATTACCTCTGTTTATGTGTGGGCACATTTGTTTAGGAAAATGCTTTATTTTGTGTCTTTGTGTTTGAGAATGTGTCTTTGTATGTTTCTGTATGTGTGTGTGTGTTTATGTGTGTGTGTGGGTGTGTTTGTGCGTGCGTGCGCTCGTGCGTGCTTGCTTGCATGTGTGTGCCCGCCAAGGGCATCATTTATCTAGTGGCCTAGAGACAAAAACAACCTGCTGCCAGTATTAATGGTTCCTCCTGCAGCACCTGTGTGGATTGGGGTCAGGGGTCAGTAGTCACAGCCAATCTTGAGTAAATGGAGGCTGTGTAGCACTAGACAAACGGCTAAGAGCTTTAGAACAAAGCCAAGGCCATGGCCAACCATGTGAGTGAGTGTTGGGGGGGGGGTGGGGGGGGGGTCTGTGTGTGTGTGTGTGTGTTTGTGTGCGTGGCTGTGTGTGTGTGTGTGTGTGTGTGTGTGTGTGTGTGTGTGTGTGTGTGTGTGTGTGTGTGTGTGTGTGTGTGTGTGTGTGTGTCTCTCCATTTCTTTTACTCCTCTATGTCCCCCAGTCTTATCCACTATAACCAGATTAGCTAGTTTCTTGTTTATTATCCAGGAATCTGACCTCTTCTATCCATTTAAATGAATCCTGCCTAACTTTATTGCATCGTATTCTATTACGGTATGCGTTGTATTGCTAACCTCCACAGGAATACGTCCTTTTGACTGAATAACAGGATTGTAGTGTGACAGCTGCTCACCTGATAAAGAGCTATATCCTCTCTCCACAGGCTTATACAGTAGCATGGTATTATGTCTGGAAAGGAGAATAAGGAATGGAAAATAAACCAAACCTGCCTTAGCGATGTCTTTGATTGCTAACTACTGGTTGCACACAAGCACCTCTCATTGTTAAGGGAATCTACCTAATTACTGTAGAATCTACCTAGTTACTGTAGAATCGACCTGTGAGGGAAATCTACCTAGTTACTGTAGAATCTATCTGTGAGTGAATCTACATATTTACTGTAGAATCTACCTGTGAGTGAATCTACATAGTTACTGTAGAATATACCTGTGAGTGAATCTACCTAGTTACTGTAGAATCTACATGTGAGAGGAATCTACCTAGTTACTATAGAATCTACCTGTGAGGGGTATCTACCTAGTTACTATAGAATCTACCTGTGAGTGATTCTACATAATTACTGTAGATTCTACCTGTGAGTGAATCTACATAGTTACTGTAGAATCTACCTGTGAGTGAATCTACCTAGTTACTGTAGAATCTACATGTGAGAAGTATCTATCTAGTTACTGTAGAATCTACCTATGAGAAGTATCTATCTAGTTACTCTGGAATCTACCTGTGAGAGGAATCTACCTAGTTACTGTAGAATCTACCTGTGAGGGGTATCTACCTAGTTCCTGTAGAATCTACCTGTGAGGGGTATCTACCTAGTTACTGTAGAATCTACCTGTGAGTGATTCTACATAATTACTGTAGAATCTACCTGTGAGAGGAATCTACCTAGTTACTCTAGAATCTACCTGTGAGAGGAATCTACCTAGTTACTGTAGAATCTACCTGTGAGAGGAATCTACCTAGTTACTGTAGAATCTACCTGTGAGAGGTATCTACCTAGTTACTGTAGAATCTACCTGTGAGTGATTCTACATAATTACTGTAGAATCTACCTGTGAGAGGAATCTACCTAGTTACTCTAGAATCTACCTGTGAGAGGAATCTACCTAGTTACTGTAGAATCTACCTGTGAGGGGATTCTGCCTAGTAACTGTAGAATCTACCTGTGAGGGGAATCTGCCTAGTAACTGTAGAATCTACCTGTGAGGGGAATCTGCCTAGTAACTGTAGAATCTACCTGTGAGGGGAATCTGCCTAGTAACTGTAGAATCTACCTGTGAGGGGAATCTGCCTAGTAACTGTAGAATCTACCTGTGAGGGGAATCTGCCTAGTAACTGTAGAATCTACCTGTGAGGGGAATCTGCCTAGTAACTGTAGAATCTACCTGTGAGGGGAATCTGCCTAGTAACTGTAGAATCTACCTGTGAGGGGAATCTGCCTAGTTACTGTGGAAGTATGCTTTTTATATGATCCAAAACCATTTAGTGATTTTATTTGACCACAGGGAGAATAGCTATAGTGTATTTACAATGCACATGTATCTACAATTGTTTACATCCTGGCCTTTTAAAGGAGGGGTTGGAGGGATACATATCAAAGTAGTATTAAACACATTGATCCAACATGGTTTAAACTCTGTCTAGCATCATCATAAACCATCCTCCATTTCCCAGCACGATCAGAGAGGAATTCATTTACATAATGCAGCGTCTTCACTATGCTAATTCAGTGCCGGCAGTATGCAAGAGCCACGTATATATGTGTAAGTGTGTGTGTAAGAGTGTGTGTTTGTGTGTGTGTGTGTCTCTCTTAGCATGTGTGTATGTGCATGCTGTACAAACTAATGGGGGCGAGTGGGGTTTTCAAAAGCCCTCCAAAAAGCTCTCCATACATGTTGGAGTGTGTGAGAGTGAACCCTTGATGCAAGGTCAGATACACACACTGCCGGAGATAGAGGCTGAGAGAAGACCTCGACTACAGCTGTCCTACAGCTCTTCAGTGGCAGACGGGGAACACATCACAGGAGAAGTTAAGTCACCAATACAGGACAATGGAGAATGAACAGAAGTGCTTTTGAAAAGAAGGGGAATAATAGCATCTGTTTATATTCCACATCGCTATACTCTATGACTGTTTAGAATTATTAACTGTGAAATAGCGATGACATTTCGCTGCAATGGGACATACGTCACAAATCAGCCAGTGAATGATGATATTAATGTATGTGTTTTCGCCATTGATTTCAGTGTTGACATGTCCAGGACACATTAACCTCTGTGTGTGCGAGAGAACAGGGGCAGCAACAGCAGAGGTGATTGGGCCACGCCGTCCAGTGATCTCTCTGCATAGCATCCAAACAGTGATTCTGATTGGATGAACTCACCTATGTCAAGGCCTCATACAGGTCCCAACGGTCACCCTGTTCTATGTGACACACACACACACACAAACACAGTCACGATCGTTAGAATGTTTGGACCAAGGCGCAGCGTAGAGTAGAGTTCCACATGTTTTAATCAATATAACTCACCAAAACAAACGAACCGTGAAGTAATTGCAGTGTTAACAGGCACTACACAAAAACAAGATCCCACAAAGCCCAATGGGGAAATGGCTGCCTAAATATGATCCCCAATCAGAGACAACAATAAACAGCTGCCTCTGATTGGGAACCATACCAGGCCAACATAGATATATTTAATCACCTAGATAACCCACCCTAGTCACACCCCGACCTAACCAGCATAGAGAATAAAAAGCTCTCTATGGTCAGGGCATGACACCCCCCCCCACCAAAGGTGCGGACTCCGACCGCAAAACCTGACTCAATAGGGGAGGGTCCGGGTGGGCATCTACCGTCGGGGGCGGCTCCGGTGCGGAGCGAAGTACCCACTTTGCTCGCGGATACATCATCTTCATCATCTGGTGTGGGGATCGTCGCCGGAAGCTCCGGACCGTGGATCGTCGCTGTAGGAACCGGACTGTGAATCGTCGCCGGATGCTCCGGACCGTGGATCGTCGCCAGGGGCTCCGGGCCGTGGATCGTCGCCGGAGGAACCGGACCGTGGATCGTCGCCGGAGGCTCCGGACCATGGATCGTCGCCGGAGGAACCGGAACGTAGATCGTCGCCGGGGACTTCGGACCGTAGATCGTCGCCGGAGGAACCGGACCATGGATCGTCGCCGGAGGAACCGGAACGTAGATCGTCGCCGGGGACTCCGGACCGTAGATCGTCGCCGGAGGAACCGGACCATGGATTGTCGCCGGAGACTCCGGACCGTGGATCGTCGCCGGAGGAATCGGAACGTATTCACGGTCCGGTTCCAGGCCTTCGTATCTCTCCAAGACTTCCTCCCAAGTCCAGGATATTCTCTCCTCAACCTCCTCCAAAGACCAGGATGCCATCTCCTCCCAGGCACGCTGCTTGGTCCAGTTGTGGTGGGATCTTCTGTCACGATCGTTAGAATGATTGGACCAAGGCGCAGCGTGCGTAGAGTTCCACATCTTTTAATCAATGAAACTCACCAAAACAAATACAGAAAACAAACGAACCGTGAAGTAATTGCAGTGTTAACAGGCACTACACAAAAACAAGATCCCACCAAACACAATGGGGAAATGGCTGCCTAAAGATGATCCCCAATCAGAGACAACAATAAACAGCTGCCTCTGATTGGGAACCATACAAGGCCAACATAGATATATATAATCACCTAGATAACCCACCCTAGTCACACCCCGACCTAACCAACATAGAGAATAAAAAGCTCTCTATGGTCAGGGCGTGACCCACACATTTTTAAGCTAGAGAAGTGATTTTCATTGCCAATTGTCTGAAGCGTTTGTTCGCCACATAACCTAATTGACAACCCTGTCGTCATTTATTACCGAGTGACGTAAAGAAAAGGGATTCATGCTGTGTCCCTGTTCATTACATGACAGCGATGACAGGTGTGGAGACAAGCCCAATCTGCCTCAGTAGGAGATACATGTCTGTGTGCCTCATACCTGTTTCTGATGGCTTTCTCTGATGATCTAAATCCTGATGTTTCCAGGAGACAGAGACGAAGAAGAGACGACAGGAGAAACAGCTGCTCAGTGTTTTTATCATGTTTTGTATTTGTCATTTAGAACAGATGTTGCTGTACAAGAGCAACACACACAGAAAGATCTGCACTACGGCTGGAACAGGAAGCTACAGACCCATTGAGATATGGGAGTTGTTGCACATGAATGGTTATTCCACCCCCTGATGTTCATGTAAAAATCTCACATTATCAATAAAGAACAGAATAAGGAACATATAAATGTGAATCAATGAGTTACTAAGAACTGTTGTGACTAGGCTAATATGAAAATGTAGTAATAGATATATATATAGTATTATAGTAATGGTTCTGTCTATGTACAGTAGCTCCTACCTAGGAAATGTGTGACTAGCGTTGCTGCTGCCAGATCGCTTCCTACACAGCATCATAATGTCAGTTATGTTTGGGATTCTTTCATCTGGGTAAAATCCTCATCCACACCACCCCATTTATCCCAACAAGCTTTCCAAGCAAGGAGGAAGTGGAGGCAAACAAAATGGTGGGTATTTCTCCAGAAATAGACCTCTTACCACTTATCTGAAAATGTCGGAGGCGCCATATGGACCCTGTCGGAGTCAGAGGCGCCGTATGGACCCTGTCGGAGTCAGAGGCGCCGTATGGACCCTGTCGGAGTCGGAGGCGCCGTATGGACCCTGTCGGAGTCGGAGGCGCCGTATGGACCCTGTCGGAGTCGGAGACGCCGTATGGACCCTGTCGGAGTCGGAGGCGCCGTATGGACCCTGTCGGAGTCGGAGGCGCCGTATGGACCCTGTCGGAGTCGGAGGCGCCGTATGGACCCTGTCGGAGTCGGAGGCGCCGTATGGACCCTGTCGGAGTCGGAGGCGCCGTATGGACCCTGTCGGAGTCGGAGGCGCCGTATGGACCCTGTCGGAGTCGGAGGCGCCGTATGGACCCTGTCGGAGTCGGAGGCGCCGTATGGACCCTGTCGGAGTCGGAGGCGCCGTATGGACCCTGTCGGAGTCGGAGGTGCCGTATGGACCCTGTCGGAGTCAGAGGCGCC
>NC_052307.1:78263633-78273633 GCF_016432855.1 Salvelinus namaycush
TCACATGAGAGAAGGAAGGGCCAGTACTGTCCCCCTACCTTCCTCTATATCACATGAGAGAAGGAAGGGCCAGTATTGTCCCCCTACCTTCCTCTATATCACATGAGAGAAGGAAGGGCCAGTATTGTCCCCCTACCTTCCTCTATATCACATGAGAGAAGGAAGGGCCAGTATTGTCCCCCTACCTTCCTCTATATCACATGAGAGAAGGAAGGGCCAGTACTGTCCCCCTACCTTCCTCTATATCACATACGAGAAGGAAGGGCCAGTACTGTCCCCCTACCTTCCTCTATATCACATGAGAGAAGGAAGGGCCAGTATTGTCCCCCTACCTTCCTCTATATCACATGAGAGAAGGAAGGGCCAGTATTGTCCCCCTACCTTCCTCTATATCACATGAGAGAAGGAAGGGCCAGTATTGTCCCCCTACCTTCCTCTATATCACATGAGAGAAGGAAGGGCCAGTACTGTCCCCCTACCTTCCTCTATATCACATGAGAGAAGGAAGGGCCAGTATTGTCCCCCTACCTTCCTCTATATCACATGAGAGAAGGAAGGACCAGTACTGTCCCCCTACCTTCCTCTATATCACATGAGAGAAGGAAGGGCCAGTATTGTCCCCCTACCTTCCTCTATATCACATGAGAGAAGGAAGGGCCAGTACTGTCCCCCTACCTTCCTCTATATCACATGAGAGAAGGAAGGGCCAGTATTGTCCCCCTACCTTCCTCTATATCACATGAGAGAAGGAAGGGCTAGTATTGTCCTCCTACCTTCCTCTATATCACATGAGAGAAGGAAGGGCCAGTACTGTCCCCCTACCTTCCTCTATATCACATGAGAGAAGGAAGGGCCAGTATTGTCCCCCTACCTTCCTCTATATCACATGAGAGAAGGAAGGGCCAGTACTGTCCCCCTACCTTCCTCTATATCACATGAGAGAAGGAAGGGCCAGTATTGTCCTCCTACCTTCCTCTATATCACATGAGAGAAGGAAGGGCCAGTATTGTCCCCCTACCTTCCTCTATATCACATGAGAGAAGGAAGGGCCAGTATTGTCCCCCTACCTTCCTCTATATCACATGAGAGAAGGAAGGGCCAGTATTGTCCCCCTACCTTCCTCTATATCACATGAGAGAAGGAAGGGCCAGTATTGTCCTCCTACCTTCCTCTATATCACATGAGAGAAGGAAGGGCCAGTATTGTCCCCCTACCTTCCTCTATATCACATGAGAGAAGGAAGGGCCAGTATTGTCCTCCTACCTTCCTCTATATCACATGAGAGAAGGAAGGGCCAGTATTGTCCCCCTACCTTCCTCTATATCACATGAGAGAAGGAAGGGCCAGTACTGCCCCCCTACCTTCCTCTATATCACATGAGAGAAGGAAGGGCCAGTATTGTCCCCCTACCTTCCTCTATATCACATGAGAGAAGGAAGGGCCAGTACTGTCCCCCTACCTTCCTCTATATCAGATGAGAGAAGGAAGGGCCAGTACTGTTCCCCTACCTTCCTCTATATCACATGAGAGAAGGAAGGACCAGTACTGTCCCCCTGCCTTCCTCTATATCAGATGAGAGAAGGAAGGGCCAGTACTGTCCCCCTACCTTCCTCTATATCACATGAGAGAAGGAAGGGCCAGTACTGTCCCCCTACCTTCCTCTATATCACATGAGAGAAGGAAGGGCCAGTACTGTCCCCCTGCCTTCCTCTATATCAGATGAGAGAAGGAAGGGCCAGTACTGTCCCCCTACCTTCCTCTATATCACATGAGAGAAGGAAGGGCCAGTACTGTCCCCCTACCTTCCTCTATATCACATGAGAGAAGGAAGGACCAGTACTGTCCCCCTACCTTCCTCTATATCACTCTCTCTCAAGCTTTGACTCACATTAGAATAAAGTGTTCAAATCAAACCACTGTACCAGCTCTAGCATTCAGATTCCGCCACACTGTTATTTTTTACATGCTGTACCGTGTACAGTATATTGTGAAAGGTTCTCCTATGACAAATAATATGTATAATAAATATTTTGTACAATGGTAAGTCTGAGTATAGGATAACTTCTTAGAAAAAGGTACCCAGCTGACTTAACTCAGAATGCCAGAAGGTATGTTCCAAAATAGAAAATGTGTGAACTAATGCCATTTGAACTATTTTACTGCCACTTCCCATAATGATATGGTTAATGAATCAGAATCGGAGGATGAATTAAATTTCAGGCTTTATCTGGCATGTCCATTTGGGTTAATATCTGACTGGCTGCTCATCCTTCATTGAAAGCAGGTAAAGGCATAATAAAACACTGAGGCAGTTATTAAAGGCTAATGAACTGCAGCCCACGTTTTAATTCGAGATCGGACATATTCCACCAGGTAATTTAATGATGTCTACTGTCGTTCCCAATAATGAAATAGGAAGATTGTGACTTGGCCACTAGATGGAGACAGAGCACTGCCGATCCAGTAATGAAATAGGAAGAGGGTGACATAGCCACTAGATGGAGACAGAGAACTGCCAATCTACTTGTGATGTCTCTCTCTCTCGCTCATATGTTAACATTGCCAAAGCAAGTGAAAAGAAAAATAAACAAAAGTGAAAAAAACTTTTAAAAAGTACAAAAAACATTACACTTCCAAAAGTTCCAAAATAATAAAGAAATTTCAAATGTCATATTATGTCTATATACAGTGTTGTAATGACGTGCAAATAGTTAAAGTACAAAAGGGAAACTAAATTCACATAAATATAGGTTGTATTTACAATAGAGTTTGTTCTTCACTGGTTGCCCTTTTCTTGTGGCACCAGGTCACAAATCTTGCTGCTGTGATGGCACACTGTGGTATTTCACCCGATAGAAATGGGAGTTGATCAAAATTGGGTTTGTTTTCGAATTCTTTGTGGGTCTGTGTAATCTGAGGGAAATATGTGTCTCTAATATGGTGCATCACAATGAGTGGGTTCTGGTAGTCTTTAATAGTTGATTCTAAGATTTATATTTGAACATGTGTTTTTGCTGTTTATTCTTTGTTATAGAGCCAAAAAGATTAGAGAAGTGGTTTATCCATACTTCTCTGTTTTGGATAGATAACTCTTTGTGTTGTTGTTTGTTAAGAGTTTTCCAATTTTCCCAGAAGTGGTTAGATTCTATGGATTCTTAAATTACACTGAGCTAATATTTGACATGCTGTTGTCACGCCCTGGCCATAGAGAGGCTTTTATTCTCTATTTTGGTTAGGCCAGGGTGTGACTAGGGTGGGCATTCTAGTTTCTTTATTTCTATGTTTTCTATTTCTTTGTGTTTGGCCGGGTATGGTTCTCAATCAGAGGCAGCTGTCTATCGTTGTCTCTGATTGAGAACCATACTTAGGTAGCCCTTTTTTCCACCTGTCTTTGTGGGAAGTTATCTTTGTTAGCGGCATTATAGCCGAGTTAAGCTTCACGGTCGTTTCTGTATGTTTATTGTTTTGTTGGCGACATCATTAAAATAAAAGTATGTACGCTCACCACGCTGCACATTGGTCCTCATCTTTCAACAGCCATGACAGCTATTCCTTATTTTTCCCATAGTGTATTTCTGTATTGTTTTAGTGATTCCCCATAGTGAAGGCGTAGGCTCAGGTTTTCTGGGTCTCTATGTTCTTGTTTGGATAAGTTTCTCAATTTCTTTCTTAGGTTTTTGCATTCTTCATCAAACCATTTGTCATTGTTGATAATTTTCTTAGGTTGTCTGCTTGACATTTTTAGATTTGATAGGGAAGCTAAGAGGTCAAAAATACTGTTTAGGTTTTCTACTGCCAAGTTTAGACCTTCAGTGAAACATTTTGTCCAGGAAATTATCTTAAAGGGATTGAATATGTTGTTGCCTAATTGTTTTTTGGTGGATTTCCACACTACTTTCCTTCCATCTATAGCATTTCCTCATATTAATCAGCTCCTTTGGATTTGATGAGTGTGATTTTGCTGTGATCTGATATGGTGTCAGTGGACTGACTGTGAACGCTCTAAGAGACTCTGGGTTGAGGTCCGTGATAAAGTAGTCTACAGTACTACTGCCAAGAGACTTATCTGGAGTATTTGGAGAGACTTGGACTGGTCCCCCCACAGCAGGGTGGCATGGAGAGGGGGTGAGTAGGGGGAGAAGCAAAATTGTCCTTAAGACCCACCAGAGTACTTATTCCTACAAATTAGTTGGGTCTCTTGAAGGGACAGGTAGACACATAATGACCGGCAGTACCGCAATACAGACAACTCTGGGTGTTAAGTCTGCGTACACGTTCGGCTGGAGACAGCCTAGCCCTGCCGAGTTACATCGGCTTGGGAAGAGGTCAATCGGCGGTCTTCGGAGGCTCTCGGAGGAACTCGGGTATGCTCAAATCCTCTCGGGGACTTATGGAGTTCATTAGATGCAAGGTGGGATCCTTGAGTGAGCGATTGGGACCACAATCAGACCTCTTCTCCCTCCTACGTTCCCGTAGCCGTCCATCGATCCGGATGGTTAAGGTGATGAGTCAGTCGAGATCCGTCTGTAGTTCCCGGGCTTCAAGCTCGTCCTTTACGTCCTCGGATAATCCGAGCAGGAACGTGTCGACACAGCGCTTCCGGGTTCCAGGCACCCTCCGCTGCTAGCGTGCGGAAATCCACTGCATTATCTTCCACACTGAGGGAGTCCTGCCGAAGCTGGAGTAACTTCCGGGCAGCCTCTCTCCCGGACACCGGAGCCTCGAAAACTTTTTTCAGCTCCGCCGCAAAACCCTCCAGACTGAAGCATACGGCCAACTGTTGTTCCCAAATGGCTGTAGCCCAGGAGAGGGCCCTCCCGGACATCACCATGATGAGGTACGGTATTTTAGAGAGGTCCTAGGGGAAGGAGGAAGGCTGCAGGTGCATGACGAGGGAACACTGAGTGAGAAACAACCGACATGTGCCTGACTCTGTTGTGGAAAATATTGAATCAAATAGCTCTCAGATACCTGAGCTTGTGAATTCAAATAGACTTTATTACAGAGAGTAACAAAGCCGAGCAATTCCATGGAAGAACTAACTCTTCATTCTTAGTGCTTGGCTTTTATACAGTCTTACCCTTACATAACATCGTCACTCCAATTTATGAATCTTGTTGTCTTACTTAGTTTCCATTCTCTTATTGGCTCAGACATTGGGGCATAGATTCTATTGGTGGCGTGACATGCATACTCCTACTGGTGCCTATCACTGATTAGCTAATGTTCTTGTCCAGTAGCCTTCACAAGATCAGATATGGACCAGACACGTCTTGTTGGTTTACCTTGCCTCATCCACACAGATTCTGCTTACATTCTGTTTTTTACATGTCCAATGGTCAATTTGATGTTGATCCGGCTTTGTACATTCACATGGGCTCAGCCTTCATTCTGCTTATACATGTCTAATATTTAAATGTATATAGATTATTCTTTCTATTTCAAAGAGAACAGTATAGATGTCACGACTCCCACCGAAGGTGGCTCCTCTTCCTGTTCGGGCGGCAATCGGCGCTCGGCGTCACCGGTCTACTAACTGCCGCCGATCCCTTTTCCCTTTTCTGTTGGTTTTGTCTTATTGGTTACACCTGTTTCTTGTTTAGGTTTTTAGTTGGGCTATTTAAGCCGGTAAGGCCCGCCTGCTCTTTGTGCAGGCTTATTTTTCCTCTGTGTATGTTTGTGGTAGTGCGTTTCCCTTTGGTTTTCCTCCGGACTGGTTGGGTCCTGGTTTTGGGCCGGTCTTGTATGTGCGCCCGGTATTGGCGTGAACATTTTTTCTCTGTGCCGGAATAAAACATTGTTCTGTACCTTCTGCTTCCTGCGCCTGACTCCGCACCCACTACGCCTTAAGTGCGTTACAATAGGTTACTGAAAATCACTAGATAATTGGAAAATTCTCCCACAACTCTCCACCAAAGCGCTCCGGGGGAGGTAAGTGTGGTTCCCGGGAAACCGGGATGAAGGCGCTGCTACCAGCCGGGTTACTGACGGGCTGGGAGGTTACCGTTGTGGTGGGCTGCCTAGTAAACAGCCCACGGAATTGCTCCCGCAATGTGTACAATGCTAGGTCATGACGTTTGGCCAAGTCCTGGAATCCTTCCATCAGACCACGAAGCAACTCCCGGTGCCTACCAATGAGGGCTCCTTGGGAGGGGATGGCATTATGGAGCTAGTCCAAGTCTGCTGTGTCAGTCATGGCCAGTTCGTACTATCACGTTTTAAGGTATGACCCAGGTGCAGACAGTGTAGAAGAAACAAAAGTGTATTCTTTAAACAGGGGCAGGCAAACGACAGGTCAAGGCAGGCAGGGGTCAATAATCCAGAGAGGGTGTAAGGCACCGGAACAGCAGGCAGGCTCAGGGTCAGGTCAGGCAGAGGTCGGTAATCCTGAGGTGGGGCAAAGGTACAGGACGGCAGGCAGGCTCAGGGTCAGGGCAGGCAGGAAAGGTCAAAACCGGGAAACTAGAAAACAGGGACTATAGCAAAGACAGGAGCAAGGGAAACCGCTGGTAGGTTGCACGAACAAAACAAACTGGCACAGACAGACAGAAAACACAGGTATAAATACCCAAGGGATAACGGGGAAGATGGGCCACGCCTGTAGGGGGGTGGAGACAAGCACAAGGACAGGTTAAACAGATCAGGGCGGGACAGTTACGTTGTCGTAGTTCTGTCTAGGGGGGCATATGGGGGAGGGAATGTTGTCACCCCCAGGTAGGTGTTTGTCCCCCTGTGTGCTGAGGGTGTCAGGTTCTTGTCCAGTTCTGGCATTTAGGTCGCCACAGACTAGTACATGTCCCTGGGCCTGGAAATGGTTGATCTCCCCCTCTAGGATGGAGAAGCTGTCATCGTTAAAGTATGGGATTCTACTGGGGGGATATAGATAGCACACATGAAGACATTTTTCTCTGTTGAGATAATTTCCTTATTAATTTCTAGCCAGATGTAAAATGTTCCTGTTTTGACTAATTTAATAGAGTGGGTTAGGTCTGCTCTATACCAAATTAGCATACTCCCTGAGTCTCTTCCCTCTTTCACACCTGGTAGTTTGGTGGATCGGATGCTCTCTCTTTGCTCTCCCCCACCCTCTGAACTTTTCACACTCTTATTACCCACATTATACACACACACACACACACACACACACACACACACACACACACACACACACACACACACACACACACACACACACACACACACACACACACACACACACACACACACACACACACACACACACACATACCTCACCGTGTAAACCTTTTAGCGTCTGTGTAGGTGTGTCAGGTGGGTGTGGCTGTTCCATCAGCTCAGACACTTAAGTGTGGCGACGGCAGGAGCAGAGGGAATTATGGGATGGTAGGTGACGGCTGTAGACAAGAAGCCCTGCTGGGATGATTACAGAGGAGCAACGAATCAACGAGACGCTCCAAAACAACAGATACATAGAGGAAGGAGAGAGTGTCACAGACAGTTCTCTATTGCACCATTAGGGAGTGTCACAGACAGTTCTCTATTGCACCATTAGGGAGTGTCCCAGACAGTTCTCTATTGCACCATTAGGGAGTGTCCCAGACAGTTCTCTATTGCACCATTAGGGAGTGTCACAGACAGTTCTCTATTGCACCATTAGGGAGTGTCACAGACAGTTCTCTATTGCACCATTAGGGAGTGTCCCAGACAGTTCTCTATTGCACCATTAGGGAGTGTCCCAGACAGTTCTCTATTGCACCATTAGGGAGTGTCATAGACAGTTCTCTATTGCACCATTAGGGAGTGTCACAGACAGTTCTCTATTGCACCATTAGGGAGTGTCATAGACAGTTCTCTATTGCACCATTAGGGAGTGTCACAGACAGTTCTCTATTGCACCATTAGGGAGTGTCCCAGACAGTTCTCTATTGCACCATTAGGGAGTGTCACAGACAGTTCTCTATTGCACCATTAGGGAGTGTCACAGACAGTTCTCTATTGCACCATTAGGGAGTGTCCCAGACAGTTCTCTATTGCACCATTAGGGAGTGTCACAGACAGTTCTCTATTGCACCATTAGGGAGTGTCCCAGACAGTTCTCTATTGCACCATTAGGGAGTGTCATAGACAGTTCTCTATTGCACCATTAGGGAGTGTCACAGACAGTTCTCTATTGCACCATTAGGGAGTGTCCCAGACAGTTCTCTATTGCAGCATTAGGGAGTGTCACAGACAGTTCTCTATTGCACCATTAGGGAGTGTCCCAGACAGTTCTCTATTGCACCATTAGGGAGTGTCATAGACAGTTCTCTATTGCACCATTAGGGAGTGTCCCAGACAGTTCTCTATTTCACCATTAGGGAGTGTCATAGACAGTTCTCTATTGCACCATTAGGGAGTGTCCCAGACAGTTCTCTATTTCACCATTAGGGAGTGTCATAGACAGTTCTCTATTGCACCATTAGGGAGTGTCATAGACAGTTCTCTATTGCACCATTAGGGAGTGTCCCAGACAGTTCTCTATTGCACCATTAGGGAGTGTCACAGACAGTTCTCTATGGCACCATTAGGGAGTGTCACAGACAGTTCTCTATGGCACCATTAGGGAGTGTCACAGACAGTTCTCTATGGCACCATTAGGGAGTGTCACAGACAGTTCTCTATGGCACCATTAGGGAGTGTTCCAGACAGTTCTCTATTGCACCATCAGCGAGTGTCACAGACAGAGCCTCAATGTAACAGTACAATATCTACCAAAACAAGACAAACTGAGGCGAAAGAGAAAGAAACACAGGTTTAAAGTTCAGTATTGTTCCAAAGTGAATTATTTGCACAACAAGTACACATGCGTTGCAAAGACAATCGCTTAGAAATATGTATTAACCTACAAATAGACACAATTATCAACAATACAAGTCTTTTAAAGAAACCTAATGCCTGCAAAGGAAATACATAGACAACAGTGGCATCTAGTGGACCAACTAGGACATTCACGTCAGTATGTCTACATTCGTATGACCAAATAAACCTGGTTAGATAGATAGGTCCCTCTTTTTGAATGTCCAGTATTTTAAAGCAATCAATATGGAGTTTTAGAAGAAGGAGAGGAAGCTCACTCAATCTGCAGGTTTTTGTACCGGTATAGTATGAATACAGAGACTGTCAGCAGTCATAATTCACATATGTCACCGTCACTGTCAAGCACAATAGAAGAGAACCAACACAGACAGTCACAAACATCTCATAGACAATAGAGCTCCATGTTCACACCTCTGTCTCTGTTGTGATTCATACCAGACAGGACCAGAGGTGCCCAGGTCTTAAGACACCCTCCATCTAACTATCACACTATCACCACCACCTCTGGCTCAATGGGTGCTGATGGTGCAGAGGTATGAGACCAGACAGATATGCACTCTGACAGGGGTGAAGACACACACACACACACACACACTGTGGCACTAACGCCGGACCTGCCACTCGGACGCTCAGCAAATCAGACGGACAAATCTCCAACAGACGGCTCCTGACAAAGAGATTAACGCCCTGACAGGAGAATTTCAGTGTGTGTGTGTCCATACACATATGCACACACAGGGACACACACGCACACACAGGGACACACAGGGACACACAGGGACACACACGCACACACGCGCACACACAGGGACACACACGCACACACAGGGACACACTGATAATAAATGGGTACAGAAACATCCAGTGAATCTCTATTTGCGTTGACAGCCTCATAAAGACTAATCATTTACGATATGAGGTGGGAATGTGAATAGAACTCATAAGATGATGCGTATGTGAGCTGTTGTACCTGTTACTGGGGTCTATTCGCTGAGTACACTAGAGGGAACTCACCTCCAACCTCCTGTATGGTTGCTGATGGAGGATATTGGCGGCTTTCCAGACCAGAAAGTCGATTAATGTTCTCTCTCTTCCCCCTCCTTCCTCCCTCTGTAAAAGCTTCATTTACCTCCTATGGAGAAGAGAGAGAAACACCATTAGGGAG
>NC_052307.1:78276133-78291133 GCF_016432855.1 Salvelinus namaycush
AGGGGAGAGGAGAGGTTAGGGGGGTTGTTAGGGGGAGAGAGAGGTTAGGGGGTTGTTAGGGGAGAGGAGAGGTTAGGGGGGTTGTTAGGGGAGAGGAGAGGTTAGGGGGGTTGTTAGGGGAGAGGAGAGGTTAGGGGGGTTGTTAGGGGAGAGGAGAGGTTAGGGGGGTTGTTAGGGGAGAGGAGAGGTTAGGGGGGTTGTTAGGGGAGAGGAGAGGTTAGGGGGGTTGTTAGGGGAGAGGAGAGGTTAGGGGGGTTGTTAGGGGAGAGGAGAGGTTAGGGGGGTTGTTAGGGGAGAGGAGAGGTTAGGGGGGTTGTTAGGGGAGAGGAGAGGTTAGGGGGGTTGTTAGGGGAGAGGAGAGGTTAGGGGGGTTGTTAGGGGAGAGGAGAGGTTAGGGGGGTTGTTAGGGGAGAGGAGAGGTTAGGGGGGTTGTTAGGGGAGAGGAGAGGTTAGGGGGGTTGTTAGGGGAGAGGAGAGGTTAGGGGGGTTGTTAGGGGGGAAGAGAGGTTAGGGGGTTGTTAGGGGAGAGGAGAGGTTAGGGGGGTTGTTAGGGGAGAGGAGAGGTTAGGGGGGTTGTTAGGGGAGAGGAGAGGTTAGGGGGTTGTTAGGGGAGAGGAGAGGTTAGGGGGGTTGTTAGGGGGAGAGGAGAGGTTAGGGGGGTTGTTAGGGGGAGAGAGAGGTTAGGGGGGTTGTTAGGGGAGAGGAGAGGTTAGGGGGGTTGTTAGGGGGGAGGAGAGGTTAGGGGGGTTGTTAGGGGGGAGGAGAGGTTAGGGGGGTTGTTAGGGGAGAGGAGAGGTTAGGGGGTTGTTAGGGGGGAAGAGAGGTTAGGGGGGTTGTTAGGGGAGAGGAGAGGTGAGGGGGGGTTGTTAGGGGAGAGGAGAGGTTAGGGGGGTTGTTAGGGGGGAGAAGAGGTGAGGGGGGTTGTTAGGGGAGAGGAGAGGTTAGGGGGGTTGTTAGGGGAGAGGAGAGGTTAGGGGGGTTGTTAGGGGAGAGGAGAGGTTAGGGGGTTTGTTAGGGGAGAGGAGAGGTTAGGTCGGTTGTTAGGGGAGAGGAGAGGTTAGGGGGGTTGTTAGGGGAGAGGAGAGGTGAGGGGGGGTTGTTAGGGGGGAGGAGAGGTTAGGGGGGTTGTTAGGGGAGAGGAGAGGTTAGGGGGGTTGTTAGGGGGAGGAGAGGTGAGGGGGGGTTGTTAGGGGGGAGGAGAGGTTAGGGGGGTTGTTAGGGGAGAGGAGAGGTTAGGGGGGTTGTTAGGGGAGAGGAGAGGTTAGGGGGGTTGTTAGGGGGAGGAGAGGTGAGGGGGGTTGTTAGGGGGGAGGAGAGGTGGGGGGGTTGTTAGGGGGAGGAGAGGTGAGGGGGGTTGTTAGGGGGAGGAGAGGTGGGGGGGGTTGTTATGGTTGTTAGGGGAGAGGAGAGGTTAGGGGGGTTGTTAGGGGAGAGGAGAGGTTAGGGGGGTTGTTAGGGGAGAGGAGAGGTTAGGGGGGTTGTTAGGGGAGAGGAGAGGTTAGGGGGGTTGTTAGGGGAGAGGAGAGGTTAGGGGGGTTGTTAGGGGAGAGGAGAGGTTAGGGGGGTTGTTAGGGGGGAAGAGAGGTTAGGGGGGTTGTTAGGGGGGGAAGAGAGGTTAGGGGGGTTGTTAGGGGAGAGGAGAGGTTAGGGGGGTTGTTAGGGGGGAAGAGAGGTTAGGGGGTTGTTAGGGGGGAAGAGAGGTTAGGGGGGTTGTTAGGGGAGAGGAGAGGTTAGGGGGGTTGTTAGGGGAGAGGAGAGGTTAGGGGGGTTGTTAGGGGAGAGGAGAGGTTAGGGGTGTTGTTAGGGGAGAGGAGAGGTTAGGGGGGTTGTTAGGGGGGAAGAGAGGTTAGGGGGGTTGTTAGGTGGGGAAGAGAGGTTAGGGGGGTTGTTAGGGGAGAGGAGAGGTTAGGGGGGTTGTTAGGGGGGAAGAGAGGTTAGGGGGTTGTTAGGGGGGAAGAGAGGTTAGGGGGGTTGTTAGGGGAGAGGAGAGGTTAGGGGGGTTGTTAGGGGAGAGGAGAGGTTAGGGGGGTTGTTAGGGGGGAGGAGAGATTAGGGGGGTTGTTAGGGGGAAGAGAGGTTAGGGGGGTTGTTAGGGGGGAGGAGAAGTTAGGGGGGTTGTTAGGGGAGAGGAGAGGTTAGGGGGGTTGTTAGGGGAGAGGAGAGGTTAGGGGGATTGTTAGGGGAGAGGAGAGGTTAGGGGGGTTGTTAGGGGAGAGGAGAGGTTAGGGGGGTTGTTAGGGGAGAGGAGAGGTTAGGGGGGTTGTTAGGGGAGAGGAGAGGTTAGGGGGGTTGTTAGGGGAGAGGAGAGGTTAGGGGGGTTGTTAGGGGAGAGGAGAGGTTAGGGGGTTGTTAGGGGGGAAGAGAGGTTAGGGGGGTTGTTAGGGGAGAGGAGAGGTTAGGGGGTTGTTAGGGGGGAAGAGAGGTTAGGGGGGTTGTTAGGGGAGAGGAGAGGTTAGGGGGGTTGTTAGGGGGGAAGAGAGGTTAGGGGGGTTGTTAGGGGAGAGGAGAGGTTAGGGGGGTTGTTAGGGGGGAAGAGAGGTTAGGGGGGTTGTTAGGGGAGAGGAGAGGTGAGGGGGGGTTGTTAGGGGAGAGGAGAGGTTAGGGGGGTTGTTAGGGGGGAGGAGAGGTTAGGGAGGTTGTTAGGGGAGAGGAGAGGTTAGGGGGGTTGTTAGGGGGGAAGAGAGGTTAGGGGGGTTGTTAGGGGGGAGGAGAGGTTAGGGGGGTTGTTAGGGGAGAGGAGAGGTTAGGGGGGTTGTTAGGGGGGAGGAGAGGTTAGGGGGGTTGTTAGGGGAGAGGAGAGGTTAGGGGGGTTGTTAGGGGGGAAGAGAGGTTAGGGGGGTTGTTAGGGGAGAGGAGAGGTTAGGGGGGTTGTTAGGGAGAGGAGAGGTTAGGGGGGTTGTTAGGGGGGAGGAGAGGTTAGGGGGGTTGTTAGGGGGGAGGAGAGGTTAGGGGGGTTGTTAGGGGAGAGGAGAGGTTAGGGGGGTTGTTAGGGGGGAAGAGAGGTTAGGGGGGTTGTTAGGGGGGAGGAGAGGTGAGGGGGGGTGGTTAGGGGAGAGGAGAGGTTAGGGGGGTTGTTAGGGGGGAGAAGAGGTGAGGGGGGTTGTTAGGGGGGAGGTGAGGTGAGGTGAGGGATACTGTATGTTAGGATCAGACTGAGGGCAGATGAGGGATACTGTATGTTAGGATCAGACTGGGGACAGGTGATGGATACTGTATGTTAGGATCAGACCCTCTTTTTTTGTAGCTAATTATTTTTGCTTTGATTTAAAGAAACCTATGTTGTGATTTTATTGTATTTCGTCAATAAATGTCATATTTTGTTCAATGATTCCACTGTGTCTGTAGTATTCTCTCTACTAGTCCTTTTACAGTGATGTATTTACATGTAGTACCATAATGAAACATGTATCACATATTTTGTACTACACTATTTAATGATTGAACGAACAACTACACAGTGAAACTATTGGTATCTTGTGTGTGGGTGATGTAAATGAATGTTCCTATGGTATTTCATGATAAATTAGTTATTTGAACCAATGATTCTGCAAGTGCAAGGTTTCTTTAAAGAATGAATGCACAATGTTTTGAACATTGGACAGCCTGTGTTACAAGTGATGACTGTTTTGAGTTTTGTGTCTAGAGTTTTGAAAAATGACCACAAGGATCTGAAATTAGTGCCAAAGTGATTGTAAAAAACTGTAATGACACCAAGCCCCCAGGACAACTGACCCGCCAGGGTCTTCTGCTAACGACTGGCAGAAACTGCTCATGTGTGCTGTTACATGCCTGGGAAATGATGTGTATTCTGAAAGGGTTTCTGACTGAGAAAGGCCCTGACGTGCACCTTCTAACTCCGGAGGAATAGAACAGGAGAAGTACAGTGTGTGTGTGTGTGTGTGTGTGTGTGTGTGTGTGTGTGTGTGTGTGTGTGTGTGTGTGTGTGTGTGTGTGTGTGTGTGTGTGTGTGTGTGTGTGTGTCTGTCTCTGTGCGTTTGTGTGTTTGTGACTGTGTGTGTGTCTCTGTGCGTGTGTGTGTGTGTGTGTGTGTGTGTGTGTGTGTGTGTGTGTGTGTGTGTGTGTGTGTGTGTGTGTGTGTGTGTGTGTGTGTGTGTGTGTGTGTGTGTGTGTCTCTGTGCGTGTGTGTGTTTGTGACTGTGTGTGTGTCTCTGTGCGTGTGTGTGTGTGTGTGTGAGTGTCTGTGTGTGTCTCTGTGCGTGTGTGTGTTTGTGTTTGTGACTGTGTGTGTGTGTGTGTGTGTGTGTGTGTGTGTGTGTGTGTGTGTGTGTGTGTGTGTGTGTGTGTGTGTGTGTGTGTGTGTGTGTGTGTGTGTGTGTGTGTCTCTGTGCGTGTGTGTGTTTGTGACTGTGTGTGTGTGTGTGTGTGTGTGTGTGTGTGTGTGTGTGTGTGTGTGTGTGTGTGTGTGTGTGTGTGTGTGTGTGTGTGTCTGTCTGTGTGTGTATACATTATGTTTGTGCGTACGTGGCAGCCAGCGGCTGGGGAGATGGCATGCAGCACGTTAGGCCTGCCTGGTGTGTCCCTTTCTACACCAGTAGAGTTGGCAAGACCTCCTAGCTGCCCAGGCTCAGTGTGCCAGCTGGGACTGCCAGGAGAGAGAGCCCCCGAAGAGGGGGGGCTCAGCCGTGATAGAGGGATAGAGAGAAGGATGGATAGAGAGAAGAGAGGCATATAGAGTGTGTTCTAAAGGAGTTCAAAATAATGACTTCAGTGTTCCACTTCTCTGTTTAGGATGCTACTGCTTATTTTATCTGTGTTATTCTGTACTGAAAAAGAAGCAATGATTCAATTATCAACGACACTAATGACGCTAACTGTGTTCCTGAAAATAAAAAGTCCTTTATTGATCTGAAACAGATGCAAATCACTAACAGCTCATCAGCGCCAATATGGAATAGGCCTTGATGTCTCAACCCAGCGACATCATTCTTAAAGAAGGCTCCAGCCCTGACGGACATCCTGACAGGCAGAAAGGTAAAGGGGACGACCCCCTCGTGATGCCATATTTCCTTAGCCTGTTCCCCCATTAGCCCTGACTTAAAACAGTAACCAGCTCTAATCACCAGGCGTTGGCTCTTTGTCAGAGCTTTCTATGGAAGGTGTGAGGGAGGGCAAGTAGAGAATATGTCGTGAATGAATGAACCAGGGTTGAAAGGAGGGTTGAGGAGAGGAGAGAGGAGCTGTTGAGCCTTATAGGATTAGGTCACCATCCCTCCTTTCTCTGAGACGATAACAAGAGTTCATTATTCTAACGAGGTTCGTAACGAGGGCTTAGGCGTGTCAAAGATCTCTGACCTCTAGAGAAGGAACAGGGGAGAGAAGTTAGTTAATACATGAGGAGAACAAGATAAAACAGAGCTCATCCACACTGATAATAAAAAGAGAGGAAGAGAGAGAGAAGGAGAGAGGAAGAGTGAAAGAGAAAGAGAGAAGGAGGGAGGGAGGGAGGGAGGGAGGGAGGGAGGGAGGGAGGGAGGGAGGGAGGGAGGGAGGGAGGGAGGGAGGGAGGGAGGGAGGGAGATGGAGAGAGAAAGAGAGAGGGAGGGAGAGAGAAAGGGAGGGAGGGAGAGGGAGGGAGAGCGAAAGAGAGAGCAAGAGAGAAAGAGAGAGGGAGGGAGAGAGAAAAAGAGAGGGAGAGAGAAAGAGAGAGGGAGGGGGAGAGAAAGAGAGAGGGAGGGAGACAGAAAGAGAGAGTGAGAGAGAGAGAAAGAGAGAGAGCGGGAGAGAGAAAGACAGAGAGTGAGAGAGAAAGAAAGAGAGTGAGAGAGAGAGGGAGGGAGGGAGAGAGAAAGAGAGAGAGAGTGAGAGAGGAAGGGAGAGAGAGAGAAAGAAAGAAAGAAAGAGAGAGTGTGAGAGAAAGAGAGAGAGAGAGAGAAAGAGAGAGGGAGTGAGAAATAACGCGTATTTTTGCAGAAAAGGTGAAATAATGAAATGCCAAGAACATCTAATGCTATCCCTGGTGGGTAACAGCTAGTCCTCCCTTTTCTCTCCCTCTTCCACGCTCCCCCTCATCCTCATCTCTCTCTCTGAGGGCCTGTTGTAGCATGGACGGGTGCTGGGCTGGGCAGAGGGGTCACCACAGCTATAGGAACACAGTGGAGGATAGAGGGGTCACCACAGCTATAGGAACACAATGGGGGATAGAGGTGTCACCACAGCTATAGGAACAAAGTGGAGGACAGAGGGGTCACCACAGCTATAGGAACACAGTGGAGGATAGAGGGGTCACCACAGCTATAGGAACACAGTGGAGGATAGAGGGGTCACCACAGCTATAGGAACACAGTGGAGGATAGAGGGGTCACCACAGCTATAGGAACACAGTGGATGATAGAGAGGTCACCACAGCTATAGGAACACAGTGAAGGATAGAGGTGTCACCACAGCTATAGGAACACAGTGGAGGATAGAGGGGTAACCACAGCTATAGGAACACAGTGGAGGACAGAGGGGTCACCACAGCTATAGGAACACAGTGGAGGATAGAGGGGTCACCACAGCTATAGGAACACAGTGGAGGACAGAGGGGTCACCACAGCTATAGGAACACATTGGAGGATAGAGGTGTCACCACAGCTATAGGAACACATTGGAGGATAGAGGTGTCACCACAGCTATAGGAACACAGTGGAGGATAGAGGGGTCACCACAGCTATAGGAACACAGTGGTGGATAGAGGGGTCCCCACAGCTATAGGAACACAGTGGAGGATAGAGGTGTCACCACAGCTATAGGAACACAGTGGAGGATAGAGGTGTCACCACAGCTCTAGGAACACAGTGGAGGATAGAGGTGTCACCACAGCTCTAGGAACACAGTGGAGGATAGAGGGGTCACCACAGCTATAGGAACACAGTGGAGGACAGAGGGGTCACCACAGCTATAGGAACACAGTGGAGGATAGAGGGGTCACCACAGCTATAGGAACACAGTGGAGGATAGAGGTGTCACCACAGCTATAGGAACACAATGGAGGATAGAGGGGTCACCACAGCTATAGGAACACAGTGGAGGACAGAGGGGTCACCACAGCTATAGGAACACAATGGAGGATAGAGATGTCACCACAGCTGTAGGAACACAGTGGAGGATAGAGGTGTCATCACAGCTATAGGAACAGAATGGAGGATAGAGATGTCACCACAGCTGTAGGAACACAGTGGAGGATAGAGGGGTCACCACAGCTGTAGGAACACACAGTAGAGCCACCTGTAATCCCTTTATCCCTGTCCTCTTCTATCGCTCCACCCTGACCTCTCCTGCATGGCACCCCCAATATACTCCTCCCTGACCCCCTGTCTCCTGCATGGCACCCCCAATATACTCCTCCCTGACCTCTCCTGCATGGCACCCCTAATATACTCCTCCTTGACCCCCTCTCTCCTGCATGGCACTCCCAATATACTCCTTCCTCCCTGACCCCCTCTTTCCTGTATGGCACTCCCAATATACTCCCCCCTGACCCCCTCTCTCCTGTATGGCACTCCCAATATACTCCCCCCTGACCCCCTCTCTCCTGTATGGCACTCCCAATATACTCCCCCCTGACCCCCTCTCTCCTGCATGGCACTCCCAATATACTCCCCCCTGACCCCCTCTCTCCTGTATGGCACTCCCAATATACTCCCCCCTGACCCCCTCTCTCCTGTATGGCACTCCCAATATACTCCCCCCTGACCCCCTCTCTCCTGTATGGCACTCCCAATATACTCCCCCCTGACCCCCTCTCTCCTGTATGGCACTCCCAATATACTCCCCCCTGACCCCCTCTCTCCTGTATGGCACTCCCAATATACTCCCCCCTGACCCCCTCTCTCCTGCATGGCACTCCCAATATACTCCCCCCTGACCCCCTCTCTCCTGTATGGCACTCCCAATATACTCCCCCCTGACCCCCTCTCTCCTGTATGGCACTCCCAATATACTCCCCCCTGACCCCCTCTCTCCTGTATGGCACTCCCAATATACTCCCCCCTGACCCCCTCTCTCCTGCATGGCACTCCCAATATACTCCCCCCTGACACCCTCTCTCCTGTATGGTACTCCCAATATACTCCCCCCTGACCCCCTCTCTCCTGTATGGCACTCCCAATATACTCCCCCCTGACCCCCTCTCTCCTGCATGGCACTCCCAATATACTCCCCCCTGACCCCCTCTCTCCTGCATGGCACTCCCAATATACTCCCCCCTGGCCCCCTCTCTCCTGTATGGCACTCCCAATATACTCCCCCATTACCCCCTCTCTCCTGCATGGCACCCCCAATATACTCCCCCCTGACCCCTCTCTCCTGCATGGCACTCCCAATATACTCCCCCATTACCCCCTCTCTCCTGCATGGCACCCCCAATATACTCCTGTCTCCTTCCATTCCCCCATGCTGCTCCCCTCTTTCTGCTCTTCCACCCCCCCACCCTATCCCTTGTACGTGCTCCCCTCTCTACTCACCATAGCCTCCTCTCATACTTCCTCCATAGTCTCTCCCCCTCCCTCTGTCTTTCGGTCCCTGGCTGGAGCAGGCTGGGGCAGCTGTGCCGGGAGCTGTGCTGTCACAGGCGGTTAGGGTGACAGCCACTCACACTTCATAATGCCCCTGTCACAGGTCACTGGGCGACAAGCTCGGTCGCCATGCTCCAGCGGATAGCCCCAGGGGTCTGGGGGCACCACCTCTCCATCAACACCCCAGCCCCCTGATCCTCTCCCCCTCCCTCTCCCCCCGCCCAATACCCACACCACCACCCCCCCACTAAGAAAAACAGATGGGGGGGGCAGGTGGATGGGTGAGGTGTGCTATTATAGTGGATTAGTCTGGAACAGTGGAGCAAGGCTACTGCTGTCCTCCTAACTCACTAGCATAGATACACATACGGATATCTACATGGTTTACTGCAGGGTCAGAGGTCATAATATATATATATATCTACATGGTTTACTGCAGGGTCAGAGGTCATAATATATATATATATATACATGGTTTACTGCAGGGTCAGAGGTCATAATATATATATATATACATGGTTTACTGCAGGGTCAGAGGTCATAATATATATCTACATGGTTTACTGCAGGGTCAGAGGTCATAATATATATATATATATATCTACATGGTTTACTGCAGGGTCATAGGTCATAATATATATATATACATGGTTTACTGCAGGGTCAGAGGTCATAATATATATATATCTACATGGTTTACAGCAGGGTCAGAGGTCATAATATATATATATCTACATGGTTTACAGCAGGGTCAGAGGTCATAATATATATATATCTACATGGTTTACAGCAGGGTTAGAGGTCATTATATATATATATATATCTACATGGTTTGCAGCAGGGTCAGAGGTCATTATATATATATCTACATGGTTTGCAGCAGGGTCAGAGGTCATAATATATATATATACATGGTTTACGGCAGGGTCAGAGGTCATAATATATATATATATATATCTACATGGTTTGCAGCAGGGTCAGAGGTCATAATATATATATATATACATGGTTTACAGCAGGGTCAGAGGTCATAATATATATATATCTACATGGTTTACAACAGGGTCAGAGGTCATTATATATATATATATCTACATGGTTTACAGCAGGGTTAGAGGTCATAATATATATATATATCTACATGGTTTGCAGCAGGGTCAGAGGTCATAATATATATATATATACATGGTTTACAGCAGGGTCAGATGTCATAATATATATATATATATATCTACATGGTTTACAGCAGGGTCAGAGGTGATAATAGGCCCTGTCACATCTTCTACATGTCATACAAAGGATGCTGTCAGAAGGCTGTCAGATAGAGAAACATGAAGTACATGTCTACAGGCCTACATAGGAATACTGTACAAGTCTATGGAGCAATGTTTAGAATCATCTCATATCCTTCTAACAACAAATACTTGATAGAACATGACTACACAGGGTAAAACAATATGCTTAAACACTATAATTACAAACTCCACTAGTTGCCAATGTCACTTATTAAAGCTAAATGACGTTGTGATGTCATCTAATCAGTAAATAGGGATCAGTTAATGAACGAGCCTTCAGTCTGGATCTCAGTTGACGTGTGTGTATATATTCTGCTCTGTCGCTATGGTAAGACAGCACCATATGCTGCTAATGCCTGTCGTCCAACTGTCATTAACGAGCATCGCCTCAGTGTTTTACCTCATTACCAAGTCTAATATGGTCCTAGTCCAGGGCTGAGGACCCATTCTGACATCACAACATTATCAGCATTACTCCTACGCTGGATAACTGGATATTTGACCATCACAACATTATCAGCATTACTCCTACGCTGGATAACTGGATATTTGATCATGACGGACAGATAGAGGATGTGGTTGACGTTGACATTTGTTATTGAAACAATGTCAGTTGAAAGAAAGTGATTGTATCTTCAAACCATTGTTCAGTTTAAAATATTTACGACAGAGACATTCATTGAATAGTTGCACTTTCGGTCCACAATAAAACATTTCTAAACATTTTGCTCACCATTTATAAATCATTACTCCCACGTGTGTACATGTTAGTAAGCTAGTTATTCAGACATGAATATATACGTTCTGAAACATCCTCTGTGTTGTGTGCTAGTTATTTTACCAGGTACTGATGGAATGTCTACCAATGGCATGCCCATCTTCTTGTAAGAAAATACACTGGTCATTCAAAACATTTATACATTATTTATAGCACTCACTTTAGACTAGGGACTGCAAAAATACTTGACTAATGATTAGTAAATGGTTGATAAAGGTGGGAGTAATGATTAATAGATGGTGAACACACTTTCGACATGGTTTATTACTGACCCTTATAATAAACTGTCGTGTTTCTTATTGGCACGTCTGTCTCTTCTTGAAAAACATGTTGAAACAATTATTTAATCTTAAATTCCTAACTATTTAAATAAGAAAATGAAATATGTATTTTTCCAACTGATGTTTATTTGGGAAATAACAGCGTTCAGGCTGTTGAGAAGTCAAAAGGTCATACCAGCAATGCCATATTACAATCACAATTTATAGCATAGCATTTTTACACACTTCAAGAATATTACAAACATTACTTTAGGTCTGCTTCAATGGCTTTTGTAGGTAGTTAAACATTGATAGATAAGGAATGATGTCAAATGTATGGCGATTTTGTATGTCCAAACATGAATATTAAATGACCTTGAAATCAATGCGGTTTTAGGTGGTGTATATTGCAATGTCCCTCAAAATGGTTTTGTTAAATGTCAAATGATCCAGGTTCTTCCACCATGTTTCCACCGATCCAGGTTCTTCCACCATGTTTCCACCGATCCAGGTTCTTCCACCATGTTTCCACCATGTTCAGACGACGTTCTGAGATAATAGATGACAAAGAGATGTTTTTATTACTATTAAATGCATTATTTTATGTGCGACCTCAAGTCTGAATATTGATTCATTGACCCCATCATGGGTCATGAAATGTGGTTTAACCAATTTATGTTGCCTAATATAGTGTTTTCAACAATTCAGTCGTATTCAATCAGAATGTTATATTGTTATAAATTGTTAAATGTTTTGCCTTTTTAGATTTTAACTATTTATTTTCATTTTCCTACTCTTCAAGGTCTCTACTAAAAGTAATGGTGCAGTATTAATCCCTCACCAACTGAATTCCTAACTTTTATCACGTCTCTGATTCTGAATTTTCTTACAGCCCTCTGCGTGGGCAAAGTTAAAGTGCCACAACACTGAACTGCAGCAACCCAAATTATGCAAATTATGCAAATTGATGCTGGGATAGTTAACCAATCAAGTTCAAGTGAATATTTGGACTAATTTTTGGACTAAAATCGAAGGGAAAGTCAAGACATCGTTTTTTATTTTTGAAAAACTATTAAGAGAGTAAGGCATTATCTGGCAGGGAAAATAACATAACACTGTTAACAGAGTAAGGCATTATCTGGCAGGGGAAATAACACAAAACTGTGAACAGAGTGAGGCATTATCTGGCAGGGAAAATAACATACACTGTTAACAGAGTGAGGCATTATCTGGCAGGGGAAATAACATAACACTGTTAACAGAGTAAGGCATTATCTGGCAGGGGAAATAACATACACTGTTAACAGAGTAAGGCATTATCTGGCAGGGAAAATAACATACACTGTTAACAGAGTAAGGCATTATCTGGCAGAGAAAATAACATAGCACTGTTAACAGAGTAAGGCATTATCTGGCAGGGAAAATAACATAACACTGTTAACAGAGTAAGGCATTATCTGGCAGGGAAAATAACATAACACTGTTAACAGAGTAAGGCATTATCTGGCAGGGAAAATAACATAACACTGTTAACAGAGTAAGGCATTATCTGGCAGGGAAAAGCACATAAAAAAACAGAGATGCCTATTTACAGTATATTGTAAGAAAAATATTTTCCCCTTTTACGCGCCGCCAAACGCTAAATTAAAGCATGCGGATTGGGGTCTAGATAAGCTAATTGGATGCAATGCCTGCGATTGGTTTCAGCTGCGAGTGAGACGCTTCGCACCTAATTTCCATGAGGCTGACGGTCGGAGAGCTCCGACTGCGGTTAATTCGCTGAAGGTGCCCACACACCCACTGAACAATGTGAAGCAATTAATTTCGCTCTCCCTCCCACATCTGCCGCTCTACGATGTGGCCCTAGCGTCGCCGTGCCGACCGTGCCGTCGCGCCAGGACAAGGCGGGCCCCAGCGATTTCACACGTAGGAGACCCCAATGAAACGTGAAGAGAATACGTGGCGTTGTTAAATTGCATTAAAGAGTTTAAAAAGCAGGGCATGTGAATATGCGATGCACCCCCCCCCCCCTCTAAATAACAAACAGTTAATGTGTTCAAATGCTCAGTGATAGTGAAACATAACGCAGAGTAATGTGCACAGGGGAACGCTGAGCTTTGGAGGAGAAGAGAAACACTTTATCAGGAGGCAGTCTAATTCTAGAAGTCACTCGGAGAGGGCTATCACAGTGTACTGTAAAAGGCTGAAAGATAATGGTCATGCAAGCATCATATCAGTTGTTTATGTATAGGCCTGTGCCCAAATTGGTTCTGATTGGTTTCAATAGCTCTTTTAGAAACAACTTCAACCGTGATGCTTTTGATTCAATTAAAAAATATAAATCACAAGTCACGCCAGTTAAAGTCCATTTTTCTCTCAGGAAATGTCTTTGCTCTTTTGACGCAGGGAGACAGTATTGCCTATAGTGTATTTGAGGAATTGTAATTGACATGATATTCATTCTGCCATCTATTCTCCATGTTTAATATGTATAATGTTTGTCCCCTTTCTATCCTCTCTCATATTCACTACCCCCCTCCTCTCTTTCCCTCTATCTCTATCTCTCCGTCTCTGTCTCCCCTTTCTCTATTTTCTGTCTATCTCTTTCTCTCTCGCTCTTTCCCTCTCTTTCTCTCCCTCTATTTCTCCGTCTTTCTCTTTCTCTCTCTTTCTCTCCCTCTATTTCTCCGTCTTTCTCTCTCGCTCTTTCCCTCTCTTTCTCTCCCTCTCTTTCTCTGCCTTTCTCTCTCGCTCTTTCCCTCTCTTTCTCTCCCTCTATTTCTCTGTCTTTCTCTCTCGCTCTTTCCCTCTCTTTCTCTCCCTCTATTTCTCTGTCTTTCTCTCTCGCTCTTTCCCTTTCTTTCTCTCCCTCTATTTCTCTGTCTTTCTCTCTCGCTCTTTCCCTCTCTTTCTCTCCCTCTATTTCTCTGTCTTTCTCTCTCGCTCTTTCCCTCTCTTTCTCTCCCTCTATTTCTCTGTCTTTATCTCTCTCTCTTTTCTCTTTTTCGGTCTTTCTCTCTTTCTCTCTCGCTCGTTCTCTGTCTTTCTCTCTCCTTCTCTTTTCTGTCAATGCCACGGTGCCAGTCACCCTGCTCTAGGGTTCTGGAGATATTTCAAACCTATCTGAGAAATCAATCTTACAGGAAGCTGAAGGAAAGCATGGAATGTCATTGAGCAATAACTATCAGGGCTGTCAGAGGTGGAGCTCAGAGGCCAGCCTGGGGGATGTTTGGCCTGCCAGTGTCCCAGAGAGCGACCTCGTCAGCTGGGTTCTCCCCCCTCCCCCCTCCCCCTGACCTCCCACTCCATATACACACTTACTGTATGCAAGCACGCACATGCACGGAAGCACAAACGCAAGTCAGCAAGCACACACACACAAACACACAAACACAACTTACTCATATACTCCACCCTTAACCACCGCACAAACTCATGCACACACTCTCAACCCCCGTTACCACTTTTCCATCCCCAAACACTCTCAATCGCCAAAGATTTGGGCCCCCCCCACCCCAGGGTCCATGGTGACCCCCCCACCCCAGGGTCCATGGTGACCCCCACCCCAGGGTCCATGGTGACCCCCACCCCAGGGTCCATGGTGACCCCCCACCCCAGGCTCCATGGTGACCCCACACCCCAGGGTCCATGGTGACCCCCCCACCCCAGGGTCCATGCTGACCCCCCCACCCCAGGGTCCATGGTGACCCCCCCACCCCAGGGTCCATGGTGACCCCCCCACCCCAGGGTCCATGGTGACCCCCACCCCAGGGTCCATGGTGACCCCCCACACCAGGGTCCATGGTGACCCCCACCCCCGGGGCCATGGTGACCCCCACCCCAGGGTCCATGGTGACTCCCCCACCCCAGGGTCCATGGTGACTCCCCCACCCCAGGGTCCATGGTGACCCCCCACCCCAGGAGTGAGGAGGAGTGCTGTGGCTACAGAGTCACTGTCATCCCATTCCTACTTTAATCAAATGAGTCCCAACGGAGCCCTTTTGTCTGTCCCAAACGCTTTGGCCACCCTGTCAATTAATGCATTTATGAATGACATATTTTCTTTCTGGTACTTATTCAGTCACCTAAACTAATTGACATTCAGCATGAGCCAAACATGATTCATAACCTGTAGCATATGGCTTTTCAAA
>NC_052307.1:78298633-78348633 GCF_016432855.1 Salvelinus namaycush
GTTATGACAAATGACAAGGACAAGAATACACAGAGGTTGACCAATGAGGAAATAACTCCCTTAAAATGGGTTAATTTAATTATGCTTTAAAATGTTCAAGTCAATTAATTCATTTTTTAAGCTTTCATTTAGTTCAATTAATTTATTTCCAATTAAATAGGCATTAGAACGCATTAATAGCAATCCATTTTTGCTGTAATTCGGTGTGTAGAATACGGTATAATATATTCATCATATTATAAATGTTTAACAATCGCATAAGAAGTTTTAGACGATTCGAAGGTTTATCCACAATGTGTCAATTGCAACTGGCTAACGTTTTCTCAAATAATCAGTGACAAACAAAAAAGGACTACTATTATATTATTATTGTACCATCTATACTAATAACAGTTAACATTCCAAATGAGGCCCTTAGATAGTAAGTCAGTTGATCCGTATAGAGCAATAGCACTGCAGCACTGTTAGTCTTCCATAGAGGGACTGTAGCGGCCAGTATAGAGAGGGTCTGACACACTTTCTCTCTGTGGCTTCACCCCCAGGCCCTGAGCTATTCAGCCGACGGCACAGTGATGGCAGTGGTGCTGACCATTATCTATTGAGCACAGTTCCTTCTACATGGCTACAGCGCAGGGACAGGCAGCTACAGCCCTGTGGGTAGAACTGTAATCACTGTGGCCTTAATGTGATACTGATACAGGATGGGGTCATGAGGTCACTTTTTGTTTTAGTATTAGCATCAATTGGGAGGCTTCACTACGCTAATGAGAACCCCTCTGAAAAACAGGATTATTTTACATAATATAATATTTTCACAATATATTTACTGTATATATAAAGACTAAACCAATAAATCCTGCCCTTTGTAAAGGATTGACAGTATAAGCCTGCCCAGGCAGGCAGAGGCAAGACAACTGGAGACATTTTGAAAAGAAAACAAACCCTATCCTGATGAAGACCAGAGTAAACTGAAGTCAATTCAGAGAGTAAACTGAAGTCAATTCAGAGAGTAAACTGAAGTCAATTCAGAGAGTAAACTGAAGTCAATTCAGGTAGTAAACTGAAGTCAATTCAGAGAGTAAACTGACGTCAATTCAGGTAGTAAACTGAAGTCAATTCAGGTAGTAAACTGAAGTCAATTCAGAGAGTAAACTGAAGTCAATTCAGGTAGTAAACTGAAGTCAATTCAGGTAGTAAACTGAAGTCAATTCAGGTAGTAAACTGAAGTCAATTCAGAGAGTAAACTGAAGTCAATTCAGGTAGTAAACTAAAGTCAATTCAGGTAGTAAACTGAAGTCAATTCAGAGAGTAAACTGAAGTCAATTCAGAGAGTAAACTGAAGTCAATTCAGAGAGTAAACTGAAGTCAATTCAGGTAGTAAACTGAAGTCAATTCAGGTAGTAAACTGAAGTCAATTCAGAGAGTAAACTCAAGTCAATTCAGAGAGTAAACTCAAGTCAATTCAGAGAGTAAACTCAAGTCAATTCAGAGAGTAAACTGAGATTCCAAGTCAATAATTGACAAAAAGACATCCATTTCCAAAATGTGTATTTATTCAGGAAAACCCAATGAGGCCAGCGTCTCATTTACAATGGTGCCCTGAGGACAACAATGCACTGAAGAGGAGAAGCTATTTATTTCAAAACACTTCCTGATTTGAGTGACTTTACCCCAACCCTGATGAAGGCTATAACAAAACCCCAAATCCAGCAAAACAGTGAACTACTGCAATATCTACTGGGTCCTTTATTCCTCTCCATTTATAAACAAGGACATTACATTTCTCCTGGTTGTTGAAGTTGATCAAACAGGACCACAACACTCCAGCTCCCCCACTGACCACAACAGTACCTCAGCATGCCCTCTCTGCAGGTCTCTCTGCAGGTCTCCACTGAGGCTCCACTTGTTGGTGACAGCGTTGCCACGGCGTTAACACAGCACACTCCCTGACACCCTCTCTCACCCAGCAGTAGTGTTCCCATGTGCAGCACACCATGAATTTCAGTTAATAAACCACAGGGGGTTGGACACAACAACACTAATGGTGGCCTTCCAAGGCGCTCAACTCCAGGAGTGGAGAACACAGCCAGCTTGTACTACAGTGGGATTGTGGCCAGGGGTTGAGGTGAGTCCTGGATCTGCTGGGCTCTGAAGTCATGGGAAAGAGACAGACAGACAGACACTATGGAACTCAGTCCTGGTAAATGATGGGCTGTTGTTTCCGACGGCGATGGTGGTGCTACTGTTACGTGGAGCCAATGACCCAACTGACCCACCCAGCAAGGCATGGCCCTAACAGCTGTGGTTACCATAGCAATTTAACCCAATGAAATTACACACTCTGAGATGTGTGTGTGTTTCTTTGTGTGTGTGTGTGTGTGTGTGTATATATATGTGCATGTGTGTCTGTGTGTGCGTATGTGTGTGTGTGTGTGTGTGTGTGTGTGTGTGTGTGTGTGTGTGTGTGTGTGTGTGTGTGTGTGTGTGTGTGTGTGTGTGTGTGTGTGTGTAGGGTCTCTACAGATGATTACCATCAAACAGTGAGCTACAAGCTGACAACAGAGGGCTATGGGTAATTTCCCATCATGCCTCATCAGGAACAGCGGGGGGCTGTGAGCCTCGCCACATCAGCTCACACTCCGACCAGGCTGGAAAATGGCCATAATTAAACAGCAGGGAAAGAGAGGAGTGTGTGTGTGTGTGTGTGTGTGTGTGTGTGTGTGTGTGTGTGTGTGTGTGTGTGTGTGTGTGTGTGTGTGTGTGTGTGTGTGTGTGTGTGTGTGTGTGTGTGTGTGTGTGTGTGTGTGTGTGTGTGTGTGTGTGTGCGTGCGTGTGTGTGTGTGAGAGAGAGAGACAGAGAGAGTGACGGGGATAGGGGGCTCAGGAGAGAAAGGGAGTATGGGAGAAAGGAAGGCAGCTCTCCCCCAGAGAGAGATAGATACATATCTAGAGAGATAGATACATATCTAGAGAGATAGAGACATATCTAGTGAGATGGAGACATATCTAGAGAGATAGAGACATATCTAGTGAGATGGAGACATATCTAGAGAGATAGAGGGGGCAGACAGAAAGAAACATATCTAGAGAGATAGAGAGGGCAGACAGAAAGATACATATCTAGTGAGATAGAGACATATCTAGAGAGATAGAGACATATCTAGAGAGATGGAGACATATCTAGTGAGATGGAAACATATCTAGTGAGATAGAGACATATCTAGAGAGATGGAGACATATCTAGAGAGATAGAGACATATCTAGTGAGATAGAGACATATCTAGTGAGATAGAGACATATCTAGAGAGATAGAGACATATCTAGAGAGATAGAGACATATCTAGAGAGATAGAGGCATATCTAGAGAGATAGAGACATATCTAGTGAGATAGAGACATATCTAGTGAGATAGAGACATATATAGAGAGATAGAGACATATCTAGTGAGATGGAGACATATCTAGAGAGATAGAGACATATCTAGAGAGATAGAGACATATCTAGAGAGATAGAGACATATCTAGTGAGATAGAGACATATCTAGTGAGATAGAGACATATCTAGAGAGATAGAGCCATATCTAGAGAGATAGAGACATATCTAGAGAGATAGAAACATATCTAGAGAGATAGAGAGATATCTAGAGAGATAGAGACATATCTGGAGAGATAGAGACATATCTAGTGAGATGGAGACATATCTAGTGAGATAGAGACATATCTAGTGAGATGGAGACATATCTGGAGAGATGGAGACATATCTAGTGAGATAGATACATATCTAGTGAGATAGAGACATATCTGGAGAGATAAAGACATATCTAGAGAGATAGAGACATATCTAGAGAGATAGAGACATATCTAGTGAGATGGAGACATATCTAGTGAGATAGAGTGTCAGAGCTGCTAGGAGTACTGGGTGGAGGAGTCAAGCGCAGAGAGCAGGGATTCAAGAACGTGGATTTATTTTCCAGTAGACAGGGAAAAACGATCATGCCCTAAACACACGGGCGCATGAAAATACGAGTCCAAAAACACAGGACTAAACTGTCCAGGAAAAATAATAAATCCACAATACAATCCAACACCAAATACAGTTTTTCTCAGTCGCTTTGGTGCATTTCTTAGATCAAAAGTGCAATTCTTGATACTACTTGTACAAATTCCAAATCATCTAGTCACTTGTGCACATCATTAAAGCAATTTCTTATTCCTTTGAACAAATTGCAATTGATAATGTACAAGTGTCAGTTTTTTCCACATTATCAATTGCTCATGTCATGTTGATCAAAATATAGTAGATGGTTCTCTGTTGAATAGTCTTACCCCTCAAAACATCTAGGCATTAGTTCCTTGCATAAGCCATTACATGCAAAATTGTTGAACTATTTGTCATAAACTGTCAAGCATAGTTTTACACATTTCTATTAGACCTTTTGTACAAAAACATGAATTGATGAATCGTGCAGGTGAAATTGACCCTTACTCATGAAGGAATGTAAAGTGTTAGTTCAACCAACAATCAACCAGTTGTCTAAATTGCTCAAAGGTGCATCTCATGAAGAATCAATTGGCAAGCATATATAGACAGACCACAACACAGAGTTGCAATTTTCCAATAATGGATGGATCAGGAAACGAACAGGGTCAACAGCCAAGAGGAGGAAGAAGAGGAGCAAGGATGCGTGGTGGAAGGCAAAACAGAGGAAGAGGCAGAAGAGGACATAGGCGCATATCTGATGACATAAGGGCCACTATTGTAGACCATGTTGTCAATCATGGCCTTACAATGGCTGAGGCGGGTCGAAGGGTGTAGCCGAATATTGGGAGATCAACCGTGTCCTCAATAGTTCAAACGTTTCGAAGAGAGAACAGGTATGTCCACCAATGTACAGTGCACTGTTACTGTATATAAGCAGTATACTGTATACTTCCTACAATGCTTCATATTACAGTAGTCCACTTGTATTTCACAGCATACAGAAATATACTCTATACAGATACATACTGCACCTTACATGCACCCACCTGTATGTTTTACAGTAAAATGTGTGTTCGCATAGTTTTTGTCGATGTGAAAGTGTGCGATGCATCACTGCATTTTTCCCCACATAGGACTGCAAGATTACCTCAAACCGGTGGCAGAGGACGCCTTTTCACACCTCAACAGGAGGAGGCTATTTGCACCATGGTCCGAGCAAACAATGCCATGAGACTCAGGGAAATACAAAGGACCATTATAGAAGACAACGATGTCTTTGAAAACATCCATACGGTTAGCATCTCAACCATCGACAGGGTGCTGCATAGAAACCAGATGAGTATGAAACAGCTGTACCGTGTACCATTCCAAAGGAATGAGGACAGAGTTAAGGAGCTACGGTACCAGTATGTACAGGTAAAACATATATCTATGTAACTACTTTACAGCAACATTTTATAGTGATACATAGTACAGTAAGCATAAACTGCACACATTTCCATTGCTGTGGAAGGAACATGCAATATATGTACATTTTATGTCACTCTTCCTTACCAAAACAAATTCAACTGTGTGTTCTGGGATATAGCGTATAATGGAGTTGGAATCAAGTGAACCCTCTCACAACTTTGTATACGTGGATGAGGCTGGCTTCAACCTGACCAAATGCAGAAGGCGGGGTCGGAATATCATCGGTCACAGAGCTACTGTGGATTTGCCAGGCCAACGGGGAGGAAATATCAGCATGTGTGCTGCTATTTCGGAGCATGGTGTCCTAACCCATATCCCCCTTATAGGGCCATACAACACCCAGCATCTACTCAACTTTTTAGAGACTCTCTACAGGGCTCTCATCCCTGATGATGAGAGGGGTCTGTTTAGAGAGGATTTGCCAAAGTATGTGGTCATTTGTGATAATGTGAGTTTCCATCGAACAAACATCATAAGGCAATGGTTTGTGACCCACCCGAGGATGCTCATAGAATTCCTCCCACCTTATTCACCATTCCTTAACCCAATTGAGGAGTTATTTTCAGCATGGAGGAGGAAGGTGTACGATCGTCAGCCACACACACAGATGACCCTGCTGGCTGCAATGGATGCAGCATGTGAGGACATCACAGTAGATGCCTGCAGAGGATGGATAAGGCATTCCAAAAGATTCTTTCCACGTTGCATTGGAAGGGAAAATATCCGGTGTGATGTGGATGAGAATATGTGGGCCGACAGACAGGAACGTCTGGATGTGTAGAGACAGGACAACAGTGCTGCGGGCAAAGTTGTGCCTTAGGGGTGGTTTCCTGTGTTCTTTCTAATTGAGTTTTTTTTCCTTTGTGCCCCTTGGGTTGTCCAGTCTCTTTCAATCAATAACCCACATAGAGTAATATGTAAATAGTACTGTTGAAATTGATATATGCCATAGAAGTGCAGCCTTGTGCATTTTCAATACAGTAACTGTCATCCAAACTGTAGCCTAAGTTTACATCAGGTAATACTGTCAAAGTACACAGTTACATTGACAACATGCCTAAACATTTTGACGACCTTGTTCGTGAACAATGACTCAATGACTTATCATTCTGATGACACTGACATGATCATTGGCATGAATATTTACTTTTGAGAGATGTACTAAGGATTTTTAGTGACTGACTAGCTTTAGAAACATATCTATTGTATATTGCAGTTTGTCCAAATTGTTCTGAGAAATGCACTTATTATTTTGCACATGTTAGGGATGATGTGAAAAATGCACCAAAGCGACTGAGAAAAACTGTAATAAAGAAACAAGCCCGCACAAAAGCCAGCGGCCTTAAATAGCCTACCCACCAAACTAAACTCAAAACAGGTGCACCCAATCAGCCCAAACTAACAGAAACAAAAAGAAAAGAATCGATGGCAGCTAGTAGGCCGGTGACGACGACCGCTGAGCGCCGCCCGAACAGGAAGAGGCACCATCTTCGGCGGGATTCGTGAGATAGAGACATATCTAGTGAGATAGAGACATATCTAGTGAGATAGAGACATATCTAGAGAGATAGAGCCATATCTAGAGAGATAGAGACATATCTAGAGAGATAGAAACATATCTAGAGAGATAGAGAGGGCAGACAGAAAGATACATATCTAGAAAGATAGAGACATATCTAGAGAGATAGAGGCATATCTAGAGAGATAGAGACATATCTAGTGAGATAGAGACATATCTAGAGAGATAGAGGCATATCTAGAGAGATAGAGACATATCTAGAGAGATAGAGACATATCTAGAGAGAAAGAGGCATATCTAGAGAGATAGAGACATATCTAGAGAGATAGAGACATATCTAGAGAGATGGAGACATATCTAGAGAGATAGAGACATATCTAGAGAGATAGAGGGGGCAGACAGAAAGAGACATATCTAGAGAGATAGAGACATATCTAGAGAGATAGAGACATATCTAGAGAGATATAGACATATCTAGAGAGATGGAGACATGTCTAGAGAGATAGAGACATATCTAGAGAGATAGAGACATATCTAGAGAGATAGAGACATATCTGGAGAGATAGAGACATATCTAGAGAGATAGAGACATATCTAGAGAGATAGAGACATATCTAGAGAGATAGAGACATATCTAGAGAGATAGAGACATATCTAGAGAGATAGAGACATATCTAGAGAGATGGAGACATATCTAGTGAGATAGAGACATATCTAGAGAGATAGAGACATATCTAGAGAGAGAGACATATCTAGAGAGATAGAGACATATCTAGAGAGATAGAGACATATCTAGAGAGATGGAGACATATCTAGTGAGATAGAGACATATATAGAGAGATAAAGACATATCTAGAGAGATAGAGACATATCTAGAGAGATAGAGACATATCTAGAGAGATAGAGACATATCTAGAGAGATGGAGACATATCTAGAGAGATAGAGACATATCTAGAGAGATGGAGACATATCTAGAGAGATAGAGACATATCTAGAGAGATAGAGACATATCTAGAGAGATAGAGACATATCTAGAGAGATAGAGGGGGCAGACAGAAAGAGACATATCTAGAGAGATAGAGGGGGCAGACAGAAAGAGACATATCTAGAGAGATAGAGACATATCTAGAGAGATAGAGGCATATCTAGAGAGATAGAGACATATCTAGAGAGATAGAGACATATCTAGAGAGATAGAGACATATCTAGAGAGATAGAGACATATCTAGAGAGATGGAGACATGTCTAGAGAGATAGAGACATATCTAGAGAGATAGAGACATATCTAGAGAGATAGAGACATATCTGGAGAGATAGAGACATATCTAGAGAGATAGAGACATATCTAGAGAGATAGAGACATATCTAGAGAGATGGAGACATATCTAGTGAGATAGAGACATATCTAGAGAGATAGAGACATATCTGGAGAGATAGAGGCATATCTAGAGAGATAGAGACATATCTAGAGAGATAGAGACATATCTGGAGAGATGGAGACATATCTAGTGAGATAGAGACATATCTAGAGAGATAGAGACATATCTAGAGAGAGAGACATATCTAGAGAGATAGAGACATATCTAGAGAGATAGAGACATATCTAGAGAGATGGAGATATATCTAGTGAGATAGAGACATACCTAGAGAGATAAAGACATATCTAGAGAGATAGAGACATATCTAGAGAGATAGAGACATATCTAGAGAGATAGAGACATATCTAGAGAGATGGAGACATATCTAGAGAGATGGAGACATATCTAGAGAGATAGAGACATATCTAGAGAGATAGAGACATATCTAGAGAGATAGAGACATGTCTAGAGAGATAGAGGGGGCAGACAGAAAGAGACATATCTAGAGAGACAGAGACATATCTAGAGAGATAGAGGGGGCAGACAGAAGGAATACCTGAAGGAAACTGAAGAGAACTAAATAGAAAGAAAACTACAGGGTACTGACAGGCCTACTGACTGACAGACCTGCTGACTGACAGACCTAGTTACTGACAGGCCTAGTTACTGACAGGCCTAGTTACTGACAGGCCTAGTTACTGACAGGCCTAGTTTCTGACAGGCCTAGTTACTGACAGGCCGACTGACTGACAGACCTACTGACTGACAGGCCTAGATACTGATAGACCTACTGACTGACAGGCCTAGTTACTGACAGGCCTAGTTACTGACAGGCCTACTGACTGACAGGCCTAGTTACTGATAGGCCTAGTTACTGACAGGCCTACTGACTGGCAGGCCTAGTGACTGACAGGCCTAGTTACTGATAGACCTACTGACTGACAGGCCTACTGACTGACAGGCCTACTGACTGACAGGCCTAGTTACTGACAGGCCTACTGACTGACAGGCCTAGTTACTGACAGGCCTAGTTACTGACAGGCCTACTGACTGACAGGCCTAGTTACTGACAGGCCTAGTTACTGAAAGGCCTATTGATTGACAGGCCTACTGACTGGCGGGGCTACTGACTGACAGGCCTAGTTACTGACAGTTCTAGTTACTTATAGACCTACTGACTGACAGGCCTAGTTACTGATAGACCTACTGACTGACAGACCTAGTTACTGACAGGCCTAGTTACTGACAGGCCTACTGACTGACAGGCCTAGTTACTGATAGACCTAGTTACTGACAGGCCTAGTTACTGACAGGCCTACTGACTGACAGGCCTAGTTACTGATAGACCTAGTTACTGACAGGGCTAGTTACTGACAGGCCTACTGACTGACAGGCCTAGTTACTGACAGGCCTACTGACTGACAGGCCTAGTTACTGACAGGCCTAGTTACTGACAGGCCTACTGACTGACAGGCCTAGTTACTGACAGGCCTAGTCACTGACAGACCTAGTTACTGACAGGGCTAGTTACTGACAGGGCTACTGACTGACAGGCCTAGTTACTGACAGGCCTAGTTACTGACAGGGCTAGTTACTGACAGGCCTACTGACTGACAGGCCTAGTCACTGACAGACCTAGTTACTGACAGGGCTACTGACTGACAGGCCTAGTTACTGATAGACCTAGTTACTGACAGGCCTACTGACTGACAGGCCTAGTCACTGACAGACCTAGTTACTGACAGGGCTACTGACTGACAGGCCTAGTTACTGATAGACCTAGTTACTGACAGGCCTACTGACTGACAGGCCGACTGACTGATAGACCTAGTTACTGACAGGCCTAGTTACTGACAGGCTGACTGACTGACAGGCCTAGTTACTGACAGGCCTAGTTACTGACAGGCCGACTGACTGACAGGGCTAGTTACTGACAGGCCTACTGACTGACAGGCCTACTGACTGACAGGGCTAGTTACTGATAGACCTAGTTACTGACAGGCCGACTGACTGACAGGCCTAGTTACTGACAGGCCTAGTTACTGACAGACCTAGTTACTGACAGGGCTAGTTACTGACAGGCCTAGTTACTGACAGGCCGACTGACTGACAGGCCTAGTTACTGACAGGCCTAGTTACTGACAGGCCGACTGACTGACAGGGCTAGTTACTGACAGGCCTAGTTACTGACAGGGCTAGTTACTGACAGGCCGACTGACTGACAGGGCTAGTTACTGACAGGCCTACTGACTGACAGGCCTAGTTACTGACAGGCCTACTGACTGACAGGCCTACTGACTGACAGGCCTAGTTACTGACAGGCCTACTGACTGACAGGCCTAGTTACTGACAGGCCTACTGACTGACAGGTTAGTTACTGACAGGCCTACTGACTGACAGGCCTAGTTACTGATGCAGTATTGATTAAGGTGAAACTGGGGTCCTGACATCAGAGAACTTGTCACGTTCCTGACCTGTTTTCTGTTGTTTTGTATGTGTTTAGTTGGTCAGGGCGTGAGTTGGGGTGGGTAGTCTATGTTATGTGTTTTCTATGTTGGGTTAATGGTTTGCCTGGTATGGTTCTCAATTAGAGGCAGGTGTTTGACGTTTCCTCTGATTGAGAACCATATTAAGGTAGGTTGTTCTCACTGTTTGTTTGTGGGTGATTGTTCCTGTGTCTGTGTTTACCACATGGGACTGTTTCGTTTGTTCGTTCGTTTTAGGTAGTCTGTTCCTGTTCGTGCGTTCTTCGTCTATATGTATGTTCGTTTGTTTCTGGTCTGTTGACTTCGTTTATTGTTTTGTAGTTTGTTCTAGTGTTTTGTCAGTGTTTCGTCTTTGATTAAATAAATTAGTATGTATTCATCACCCGCTGCGCCTTGGTCCGTTCATTCACCACAAGACGAACGTTACAGAATCACCCACCAACAAAGGATCAAGCAGCGGTGTAACGGGAGAGAGAAACAGCGCACGAAGGAGGAATGGACATGGGAGGATGTTTTGGACGGCAAGGGTTGCTACACATGGGAGGAGATCCTGGCTGGAAAGGATCGCCTCCCATGGGAACAGCTGGAGGCAGCTCGGAGAGCGGAGGCAACCGGAGAGAGGAACCGGCGTTATGAGGGGACGCGTCTAGCACGGAAGCCCGAGAGGCTCACCCAAAAATTTCTTGGGGGGGCTAAAGGGTAGTGTGGCGAGGGCAGGTAGGAAACCTGCGCCCACTTCCCATGCTTACCGTGGAGAGCGGGAGTACGGGCAGACACCGTGTTATGCGGAAGAGCGCACGGTGTCTCCTGTACGGGTGCATAGCCCGGTGCGGGTTATTCCACCTCCCCGCACTGGGCGGGCTAGATTGAGCATTGAGCCAAGTGCCATGAAGCCGGCTCTACATATCTGGCCTCCAGTACGTCTCCTCGGGCCGGTGTACATGGCACCAGCCTTACGCATGGTGTCCCCGGTTCGCCAACACAGCCCAGTGCGGGTTATTCCACCTCCCCGCACTGGACGGGCTACGGGGAGCATGCAACCAGGTAAGGTTGGGCAGGCTCAGTGCTCAAGGGAGCCAGTACGCCTGCACGGTCCGGTATATCCGGCGCCACCTTCCCGCCCCAGCCAAGTACCACCAGTGCCTACACCACGCACAAGGCTTCCAGTGCGTCTCCAGAGCCCTGTTCCTCCTCCACGCACTCTCCCTGTGGTGCGTGTCTCCAGCCCAGTACCACCAGTTCCGGCACCACGCACCAAGTCTCCTGTGCGTCTCCAGAGCCCTGTACGCACTGTTCCTTCTCCCCGCACTCGCCCTGAGGTGCGTGCCCTCAGCCCGGTACCTCCAGTTCCGGCACCACGCACCAGGCCTATAGTGCGCCTCGAGAGTCCAGTGTGCCCTGTTCCTGCTCCCCGCACTCGCCCTGAGGTGCGTGCCCTCAGCCCGGTACCTCCAGTTCCGGTACCACGCACCAGGCCTATAGTGCGCATCGAGAGTCCAGTGTGCCCTGTTCCTGCTCCCTGCACTAGCCTTGAGGTGCGTGTCTCCAGTCCGGTACCACCAGTTCCGGCATCACGCACCAGGCCTACTGTGCGCCTCAGCAGGTCAGAGTCGGCCGTCTGCCCAACGCCGCCTGTACTGCTCGTCTGCCCAGCGCCGTCTGAGCTGCCTGCACTGCTCGTCTGCCCAGCGCCGTCTGAGCTGCCTGCACTGCTCGTCTGCCCAGCACCGTCTGAGCCATCCGTCTGCCCAGCGCCGTCTGAGCCATCCGTCTGCCCAGCGCCGTCTGAGCCATCCGTCTGCCCAGCGCCGTCTGAGCCATCCGTCTGCCCAGCGCCGTCTGAGCCATCCGTCTGCCCAGCGCCTTCTGAGCCATCCGTCTGTCCCGAGCCATTAGAGCCGTCCGTCAGTCAGGTGCCGTTAGAGCCGTCCGTCAGTCAGGAGCTGCCAGAGCCGCCAGCCAGTCAAGAGCTGCCAGAGCCGCCAGCCAGTCAGGAGCTGCCAGAGCCGCCAGCCAGTCAGGAGCTGCCAGAGCCACCAGCCAGTCAGGAGCTGCCAGAGCCGCCAGCCAGTCAGGAGCTGCCAGAGCCGCCAGCCAGTCAGGAGCTGCCAGAGCCGCCAGCCAGTCAGGAGCTACCACTCAGTCATGAGCTGCCCTCCAGTCATGAGCTGCACTCCAGTCATGAGCTGCCTTCCAGTCATGAGCTGCCCTCCAGTCATGAGCTGCCTTCCAGTCATGAGCTGCCCTACAGTCATGAGCTGCCCTACAGTCATGAGCTGCCCTACAGTCATGAGCTGCCCTACAGTCATGAGCTGCCCTACAGTCATGAGCTGCCTTCCAGTCATGAGCTGCCTTCCAGTCATGAGCTGCCCTCCAGTCCGGAGCTGCCCTCCAGTCCGGAGCTGCCCTACAGTCCGGAGCTGCCCTACAGTCCGGAGCTGCCACTCAGTCCGGAGCTGCCACTCAGTCCGGAGCTGCCAGTAGTCCAGAGTTGTCCCTCTGTCCTAAGCTACCTCTCTGTCCGGAGCGATCTCTCTGTCCGGAGCGATCTCTCTGTCCGGAGCGATCTCTCTGTCCGGAGCGATCTCTCTGTCCGGAACGATCTCTCTGTCCTGAGCTACCTCTTTGTCCTGAGCTACCTCTTTGTCCTGAGCTACCTCTTTGTCCTGAGCTACCTCTTTGTCCTGAGCTACCTCTCTGTCCTGAGTTGTCTCCTCTATCTAGGAGGGGCTTTGGTGAAGGTTCCTGGACCATGGTCGGAGGCGAGGGTCGCCACTCAAGGGACGCTAAGGAGGGGGACAAAGACAGTGGTGGAGTGGTGTCCTCGTCCACCGCCGGAGCCGCCACCGCGGACAGATGCCCACCCAGACCCTCCCCTTGAGTTTTAGGGGTGCGCCCGGAGTTCGCACCTTGAGGGGGGGGTTCTGTCACGTTCCTGACCTGTTTTCTGTTGTTTTGTATGTGTTTAGTTGGTCAGGGCGTGAGTTGGGGTGGGTAGTCTATGTTATGTGTTTTCTATGTTGGGTTAATGGTTTGCCTGGTATGGTTCTCAATTAGAGGCAGGTGTTTGACGTTTCCTCTGATTGAGAACCATATTAAGGTAGGTTGTTCTCACTGTTTGTTTGTGGGTGATTGTTCCTGTGTCAGTGTATACCACATGGGACTGTTTCGTTTGTTCGTTCGTTTTAGGTAGTCTGTTCCTGTTCGTGCGTTCTTCGTCTATATGTAAGTTCGTTTGTTTCTGGTCTGTTGACTTCGTTTATTGTTTTGTAGTTTGTTCTAGTGTTTTGTCAGTGTTTTCGTCTTTCATTCTATAAATTAGTATGTATTCATCACCCGCTGCGCCTTGGTCCGTTCATTCACCACAAGACGAACGTTAGAGAACTGGACAAATTGAAATATAACGCTACCACAGTAAAAACAGAGTTAACCTCTCCTCCCCTCTCTCTCTTCTTCCTTACTAAGTAGCCATGATGGTGTCACATCGATCTGTGACTCTGGATTGATTCAGTTGATCCTCGGAGGACAGGCTCAATCAGTGCCCTCCACTTCCCAAGATGCACCTGGGTTGTTGTTCCGGGGGGTTACATGGTTTCCAGGTTTCCAGGTGTTTGATGCCGTTCCATTTGCTCCATTCCGGTCATTAACAGCCTCCTGTGATACACACTGTTCAGGGTAAACTCAGCTGTCATTGTAACTGACAAGCTTACGCTGATGCTCAGTTAGTTCAGTACAGCCCTGCAGACCCATTCAGACCCATTCAAACCCATTCCGACCAATGGAGGCTTGAAACCTCAAAAATTGATTATTATTGACAAGTAACAAAGTGAAGAAAAAAAATGGCTTTAAGAAACAGCGGGAAGTGAGAGGGATGGTCATAAATGATATAACAGCCCATGTGTAAATCATAGGTTGGGTAGCTATCTCTCCTCTCTGTCTAGACCTCCCTCTAGACCTTAGTATTCCTCTGTGTGTGTGTGTGTGTGTGTGTGTGTGTGTGTGTGTGTGTGTGTGTGTGTGTGTGTGTGTGTGTGTGTGTGTGTGTGTGTGTGTGTGTGTGTGTGTGTGTGTGTGTGTGTGTGTGTGTGTGTGTGTGTGTGTGTGTGTGTGTGTGTGTGTGTGTTCGCCCACGCAAACCTCCATGGCCATCCAACCGTCATCTTAGCATCCCTGCGCAAAATGCAACAAGAGGACCCTTCACTCCTCCTTGAATCCATCTGACTGTGAGTGTCTCATCAGGGAAGCAACACAGTCACCCTGCAGTACTGACCTGTACATTACAATAATGTTACATAGTGTAAGACTACACTCAGGGCAGGGCTGTGGGAAGCTCTCTCTCTCCGTCTCTCTTTCTCTCTCTCTCTCTCTCCGCCTACCTTCGGAGTCCCTGATCATATGTCTGAAAGTCTCAGTCTATCTGGTCCTCTCTGTCCAGGGTCTGTCCTCCTGTCTCCTCCTCAGTCAGAGTCACAGTTATTATGTGTGTCATGTTGTTCTCATGGAATACATCAGACACACCGAGATACACCTGTGTGTGTCTGTATGTGTGTGTGTGTGTGTGTGTGTGTGTGTGTGTGTGTGTGTGTGTGTGTGTGTGTGTGTGTGTGTGTGTGTGTGTGTGTGTGTGTGTGTGTGTGTGTGTTTTTTTTTTATTGTAGTTATTGTAGATATTGATGATATTGTAGTTATTGTAGTTATTGTAGATATTGATGATATTGTAGTTATTGTAGTTATTGTAGATATTGATGATATTGTAGTTATTGTAGTTATTGTAGATATTGATGATATTGTAGTTATTGTAGTTATTGTAGATATTGTAGTTATTGTAGTTATTGTAGATATTGATGATATTGTAGTTATTGTAGATATTGTAGTTATTGTAGTTATTGTAGATATTGTAGTTATTGTAGATATTGATGATATTGTAGTTATTGTAGTTATTGTAGATATTGTAGTTATTGATGATATTGTAGTTATTGTAGTTATTGTAGTTATTGTAGATATTGTAGATATTGTAGATATTGTAGTTATTGTAGATATTGTAGTGATTGTAGTTATTGTAGATATTGTAGTTATTGTAGTTATTGTAGTTATTGTAGTTATTGTAGATATTGATGATATTGTAGTTATTGTAGATATTGTAGTTATTGTAGATATTGATGATATTGTAGTTATTGTAGATATTGTAGTTATTGTAGATATTGTAGTGATTGTAGTTATTGTAGATATTGTAGTTATTGTAGTTATTGTAGATATTGTAGTTATTGTAGATATTGTAGATATTGTAGTTATTGTAGATATTGATGATATTGTAGATATTGTAGATATTGTAGTTATTGTAGTTATTGTAGATATTGTAGTTATTGATGATATTGATGATATTGTAGTTATTGTAGATATTGTAGATATTGATGATATTGTAGTTATTGTAGTTATTGTAGTTATTGTAGATATTGTAGTTATTGTAGTTATTGTAGTTATTGTAGTTATTGTAGATATTGTAGTTATTGTAGTTATTGTAGTTATTGTAGATATTGTAGTTATTGTAGATATTGTAGTTATTGTAGATATTGTAGTTATTGTAGTTATTGTAGTTATTGTAGATATTGTAGTTATTGTAGTTATTGTAGATATTGTAGTTATTGTAGATATTGTAGTTATTGTAGATATTGATGATATTGTAGTTATTGTAGTTATTGTAGATATTGTAGTTATTGTAGTTATTGATGATATTGTAGTTATTGTAGTTATTGTAGTTATTGTAGTTATTGTAGATATTGTAGTTATTGTAGTTATTGTAGATATTGTAGTTATTGTAGTTATTGTAGATATTGTAGTTATTGATGATATTGTAGTTATTGTAGTTATTGTAGATATTGTAGTTATTGTAGTTATTGTAGATATTGATGATATTGTAGTTATTGTAGTTATTGTAGATATTGTAGTTATTGTAGTTATTGTAGTTATTGTAGTTATTGTAGATATTGTAGTTATTGTAGTTATTGTAGTTATTGTAGATATTGTAGTTATTGTAGATATTGTAGTTATTGTAGATATTGTAGTTATTGATGATATTGATGATATTGTAGTTATTGTAGATATTGTAGTTATTGTAGTTATTGTAGATATTGATGATATTGTAGTTATTGTAGTTATTGTAGTTATTGTAGATATTGTAGATATTGATGATATTGTAGTTATTGTAGTTATTGTAGTTATTGTAGTTATTGTAGTTATTGTAGATATTGTAGTTATTGATGATATTGATGATATTGTAGTTATTGTAGATATTGTAGATATTGATGATATTGTAGTTATTGTAGTTATTGTAGATATTGTAGTTATTGTAGTTATTGTAGTTATTGTAGATATTGTAGTTATTGTAGTTATTGTAGTTATTGATGATATTGTAGTTATTGTAGATATTGTAGTTATTGTAGTTATTGTAGTTATTGTAGTTATTGTAGTTATTGTAGTTATTGTAGTTATTGTAGTTATTGTAGTTATTGTAGATATTGTAGATATTGATGATATTGTAGTTATTGTAGTTATTGTAGTTATTGTAGTTATTGTAGTTATTGTAGATATTGTAGATATTGATGATATTGTAGTTATTGTAGTTATTGTAGTTATTGATGATATTGTAGTTATTGTAGATATTGTAGTTATTGTAGTTATTGTAGTTATTGTAGATATTGTAGTTATTGTAGTTATTGTAGATATTGATGATATTGTAGTTATTGTAGTTATTGTAGATATTGATGATATTGTAGTTATTGTAGTTATTGTAGTTATTGTAGATATTGTAGTTATTGTAGTTATTGTAGTTATTGTAGTTATTGTAGATATTGTAGATATTGTAGATATTGTAGTTATTGTAGATATTGTAGTTATTGTAGATATTGTAGTTATTGTAGATATTGTAGTTATTGTAGATATTGTAGTTATTGTAGTTATTGTAGTTATTGTAGATATTGTAGTTATTGTAGTTATTGTAGATATTGATGATATTGTAGTTATTGTAGTTATTGTAGATATTGTAGTTATTGTAGTTATTGTAGTTATTGTAGATATTGTAGTTATTGTAGTTATTGTAGTTATTGTAGATATTGATGATATTGTAGTTATTGTAGTTATTGTAGTTATTGTAGATATTGTAGTTATTGTAGTTATTGTAGATATTGTAGTTATTGTAGATATTGTAGTTATTGTAGTTATTGTAGTTATTGTAGATATTGTAGTTATTGTAGATATTGATGATATTGTAGATATTGTAGATATTGTAGTTATTGTAGATATTGTAGTTATTGTAGTTATTGTAGATATTGTAGTTATTGTAGATATTGTAGTTATTGTAGTTATTGTAGATATTGTAGTTATTGTAGATATTGATGATATTGTAGATATTGTAGATATTGTAGTTATTGTAGTTATTGTAGATATTGTAGTTATTGATGATATTGATGATATTGTAGTTATTGTAGATATTGTAGATATTGATGATATTGTAGTTATTGTAGATATTGTAGTTATTGTAGATATTGTAGTGATTGTAGTTATTGTAGATATTGTAGATATTGTAGATATTGTAGATATTGTAGATATTGTAGATATTGATGATATTGTAGTTATTGTAGATATTGTAGTTATTGTAGTTATTGTAGATATTGTAGTTATTGTAGATATTGTAGTTATTGATGATATTCATGATATTGTAGTTATTGTAGATATTGATGATATTGTAGTTATTGTAGATATTGTAGTTATTGTAGATATTGTAGTGATTGTAGTTATTGTAGATATTGTAGATATTGTAGATATTGTAGTTATTGTAGATATTGTAGTTATTGTAGATATTGTAGATATTGTAGATATTGATGATATTGTAGTTATTGTAGATATTGTAGTTATTGTAGATATTGTAGATATTGTAGTTATTGTAGATATTGTAGTTATTGTAGATATTGTAGATATTGTAGTTATTGTAGATATTGATGATATTGATGATATTGTAGTTATTGTAGATATTGTAGATATTGATGATATTGATGATATTGTAGTTATTGTAGATATTGTAGTTATTGTAGTTATTGTAGATATTGTAGTTATTGTAGATATTGTAGATATTGTAGATATTGATGATATTGATGATATTGTAGTTATTGTAGTTATTGTAGATATTGATGATATTGATGATATTGTAGTTATTGTAGTTATTGTAGATATTGTAGATATTGTAGTTATTGTAGTTATTGTAGTTATTGTAGTTATTGTAGTTATTGTAGATATTGATGATATTGTAGATATTGTAGTTATTGTAGTTGTTATACAGCATCTACAATAACTACAGTAACTACAGTAACTACAGTATATGTCACTCCCTTTGGTTCCTTCCACTACTACGTCTACAGTAACTACAGTAACTACTACATCTACAGTAACTACTACATCTACAGTAACTACTACATCGACAGTAACTACTACATCTACAATAACTACAACATCTACAATAACTACAATAACTACTACATCGACAGTAACTACTACATCTACAGTAACTACTACATCTACAGTAACTACTACATCGACAGTAACTACTACATCTACAGTAACTACTACATCTACAGTAACTACTACATCTACAGTAACTACTACGTCTACAGTAACTACAGTAACTACTACATCTACAGTAACTACTACATCTACAGTAACTACTACATCGACAGTAACTACTACATCTACAGTAACTACTACGTCTACAGTAACTACAGTAACTACTACATCTACAGTAACTACTACATCTACAGTAACTACTACATCGACAGTAACTACTACATCTACAGTAACTACTACATCTACAGTAACTACTACATCGACAGTAACTACTACATCTACAGTAACTACTACATCTACAGTAACTACTACATCTACAGTAACTACTACATCTACAGTAACTACTACATCTACAGTAACTACTACATCTACAGTAACTACTACATCTACAGTAACTTCTACATCTACAGGCGTTATTGTTTCTGACTGTTTTCCTGTTGGTGTGTTTGTATTTCCTGTTCATTCTTTCTTTTATTTATTAAAACATTCCCTCCCTGAACTTGCTTCCTGGCTCTCAGCACACTCGTTACAAATATCTACAATATCATCTATTCAGCTAGTATTCACCTGGGTTCCTACACTGGACAAAGTTTGAAGAGAGACTCAGGGGAGAGATGGACATATGCAAACCAGAATTTACGCTGAGTAGAGGGTCATATTGAGCCCCCCCCCCCCCCACACACACACACACAAACACAACACACGTGAAGAGCTACACAGACACGCCCTTGGTGAGGAAGAGAGAGAGAGAGGAAGTCTTTGCATGGATGACCCAGTTGGGCTTGTGCCAGTTAAGAAGAGCCTGGAGTCAAGGCACAGACCTGGAGACACACACACACACACACACACGCACGCACGCACGCGCACGCACGCACGCACACACACACACACACACACACACACACACACACACACACAGACACAGACACAGACACAGACACAGACACAGACACAGACACAGACACAGACACAGACGCACGCACACACACACACACACACACACACACACACACACACACACACACACACAGACACCATCTGGTCCCGTGCCTTTTAATAAGTGGAGTGAAGGCACAAGACACAGGCGACATGGTGCACAGTGTTCCATCAGCCTGCAGTGAGTCTGGAAGAACAGTAAACATAACAAGTTCACCTTAGAGAACTGTAAATACACTCATACAAAGCTGCAAGTATACACATATATACTATACACTACCTTTACCTTAAGATTACTCAATCAGCATAGGTATACTCTCCCTCCCTCTCTCTTTCTTCCTCTCTCTTTTCCTCCCTCTTCCCTTTCTCTCCCCTTTCTCTGTCTCTCTCTCCCACTTTCTCTTTATCCCTCTCCCTCCTCTCTCTCCCTCTCCTCTCTCTAACTCCTCTCTATCGCTCCCTCTCTCTCTTTCGCTCTTTACTTCTCTCTCTACTTCTCTCTCTCCCTCCCTCCTTCCTCTCTCTCCCTCCCTATCTGTCTTTCATTTTCTCTCTACCCCTCTCTGTGTCTCTCTCTCTCTCCCTTTCTCTACCCCTCTCTGTGTCTCTCTCCCTCTCTGTACCCCTCTCTGTGTCTCTCTCCCTCTCTCTCCCCCTCTCTGTGTCTCTCTCTCTCTCCCTTAACCTACCCCTCTCTGTGTCTCTCTCCCTCTCTCCCTCTCTGTACCCCTCTCTGTGTCTCTCTCCCTCTCTCCCTTTCTCTACCCCTCTCTGTGTCTCTCTCTCTCTCTCCCTTTCTCTACCCCTCTCTGTGTCTCTCTCCCTCTCTCTACCCCTCTCTGTGTCTCTCTCTCTCTCTCCCTTTCTCTACCCCTCTCTGTGTCTCTCTCCCTCTCTCCCTTTCTCTACCCCTCTCTGTGTCTCTCTCCCTCTCTCTACCCCTCTCTGTGTCTCTCTCCCTCTCTCCCTTTCTCTACCCCTCTCTGTGTCTCTCTCCCTCTCTCCGTTTCTCTAGCCCTCTCTGTGTCTCTCTCCCTCTCTGTGCCTCTCTCGCTCTCTCCCTTTCTCTACCCCTCTCTCTCTCTCTCCCTTTCTCTACCCCTCTCTGTGTCTCTCCCCCTCTCTCTACCCCTCTCTGTGTCTCTCTCTCTCTCTACCCCTCTCTGTGTCTCTCTCCCTCTCTCTACCTCTCTCTGTGTCTCTCTCCCTTTCTCTACCCCTCTCTGTGTCTCTCTCCCTCTCTCTATCCCTCTCTGTGTCTCTCTTCCTCTCTCTCTCCCTCTCTCTTCCTCTCTGTGTCTCTCTCCCTCTCTCTTCCTCTCTCTCCTGCTGTATACAGGAGTCAGTCTGACTTTTGATCCTGACATCTGTGTCTTGTATGAATGTCTGTACTCTCTCAGCCCTCTGATGGAGCTCCAGGAGCTAATGGAATGTGAAAAAGACAGACGGGCACCTCATCTGAAAAACACTGCCCTCTCTCCCTTCTGTACATGTGTGTGTGTGTGTGTGTGTGTGTGTGTGTGTGTGTGTGTGTGTGTGTGTGTGTGTGTGTGTGTGTGTGTGTGTGTGTGTGTGTGTGTGTGTGTGTGTGTGTGTTCGCCCCCATAAACCTCCATAGCCATCCGACCGTCATCTTAGCATCCCTGCGCAAGGGATGGAGGTTTACGGGGACCCTTTACTGCTCCTTGAATCCATTAAATTAACTTTCTGTCTCACCACCTCTGTCTCTCCTTATTCTTCACACTCTCTCCTTCTCTCCCCCTCTTCTCTCTCTCCTTCTCTCCCCCTCTTCTCTCTCTGTCTCTCTCTCTCTCTCTCCCCTCTTCTCTCTCCCTCTCTCTCTCTCTCGCTCTCGCTCTCTCTCGCTCTCTGTCTGTCTCTCTCTCCCTCCCTCTTCTTCTCTCTCTATATATCTCCGTCCCTCTTCTTCTCTCTCTCTCTCTCTGTCTCTGTCTCTCTCTCTCTCTAAGCAGTGTGAGAGGGCTTATGAGGGCATTTACACATTACTAATCAGACTTCAAACCAAGCTTAACTCAGTGAGACATCAAAGGCAGGCGCGTGACGCCCCACTGATCCTGGTGAGGGGGATGTAGGATAGACTGGAGACACAGAGACAAGAGGAGAGAAGGACAGGTGGAAAGAGGAGGGAAAGAGGGAGAGAAGAGGATGAAGGAGAGGAGGAAACAGCTGAGATAGCTGTAGGATCCCCTGATGGCTGTCTGAGGTGATGTGTGCTCATCAAAGCCAGACATGTGATAAGGCTTCGGGGATGGATATTATACAGCCAGACTTGTGATAAGGCTTCGGGGATGGATATTATACAGCCAGACATGTGATAAGGCTTCGGGGATGGATATTATACAGCCAGACTTGTGAAGAGGTTTCGGGGATGGATATTATACAGCCAGACGTGATAAGGCTTCGGGGATGGATATTATACAGCCAGACTTGTGATAAGGCTTTGGGGATGGATATTATACAGCCAGACATGTGATAAGGCTTCGGGGATGGATATTATACAGCCAGACATGTGATAAGGCTTCGGGGATGGATATTATACAGCCAGACTTGTGAAGAGGTTTCGGGGATGGATATTATACAGCCAGACGTGATAAGGCTTCGGGGATGGATATTATACAGCCAGACTTGTGAAGAGGTTTCGGGGATGGATATTATACAGCCAGACGTGATAAGGCTTCGGGGATGGATATTATACAGCCAGACGTGTGATAAGGCTTCGGGGATGGATATTATACAGCCAGACGTGTGAAAATATTTCGGGGATGGATATTATACAGCCAGACGTGATAAGGCTTCGGGGATGGATATTATACAGCCAGACATGTGATGAGGCTTCGGGGATGGATATTATACAGCCAGACATGTGATAAGGTTTCGGGGATGGATATTATACAGCCAGACGTGATAAGGCTTCGGGGATGGATATTATACAGCCAGACGTGTGATAAGGCTTCGGGGATGGATATTATACAGCCAGACGTGTGATAAGGCTTCGGGGATGGATATTCTACAGCCAGACGTGATAAGGCTTCGGGGATGGATATTATACAGCCAGACTTGTGATATGGCTTTGGGGATGGATATTATACAGCCAGACTTGTGATGAGGCTTTGGGGATGGATATTATACAGCCAGACTTGTGATATGGCTTTGGGGATGGATATTATACAGCCAGACTTGTGATGAGGCTTTGGGGATGGATATTATACAGCCAGACTTGTGCTACGGCTTTGGGGATGGATATTATACAGCCAGACTTGTGATATGGCTTTGGGGATAGATATTATATACAGTAAATGAAGAACACTCGGGGGCCTCCAGAGTAGCGCAGCGGTCTAAGGCACTGCATTGCAATGCAAAAGCCGTCACTACAGACTGGGGTTTGATCCCGGGCTGTATCACAACCGGCCGTGATCAGGAATTGTCCGGGTTAGGGGCGGGTTTGGCCAGGGGGGCTGTACAAGTAGGCCATCATTGTAAATAAGAATTTGTTCTTGCCGTCCCTAGGAGGGGTGCGTCACTTGAGTGGGTTGAGTCACTGACGTGATCTTCCTGTCTGGGTTGGCGCCCCCCCTTGGGTTGTGCCGTGTGGAGATCTTTGTGGGCTATACTCGGCCTTGTCTCAGGATGGTAAGTTGGTGGTTGAAGATATCCATCTAGTGGTGTGGGGGCTGTGCTTTGGCAAAGTGGGTGGGGTTATAGCCTGCCTGTTTGGCCCTGTCCGGGGGTATCGTCGGATGGGGCCACAGTGTCTCCCGACCCCTCCTGTCTCAGCCTCCAGTATTTATGCTAGAGTAGTTTATGTGTCGGGGGCTAGGGTAAGTCTGTTATATCTGGAGTATTTCTCCTGTCATATCCGGTGTCCTGTGTGAATTTAAGTATGCTCTCTCTAATTCTCTCTCTCTTTCTCTCTCTCTCTCTCTCTCTCTCTCTCTCGCTCTTTCTTTCTTTCTTTCTTTCTTTCTTTCTTTCTTTCTTTCTTTCTTTCTTTCTTTCTTTCTTTCTTTCTTTCTTTCTTTCTTTCTTTCTCTCTCTCTCTCTCTCTCTCTCTCTCTCTCTCTCTCTCTCTCTCTCTCTCTCTCTCTCCCTCTCTCTCTCTCGGGGGACCTGAGCACTAGGACCATGCCTCAGGACTTCCTGGCCTGATGACTCCTTGCTGTCCCCAGTCCACCTGGCCGTGCTGCTGCTCCAGTTTCAACTGTTCTGCCTGTGGCTATGGAACCCTGACCTGTTCACCGGACATGCTACCTCTCCCAGACCTGCTGTTTTCAACTCTCTAGAGACAGCAGGAGCGGTAGAGATACTCTGAATGTGATCGGCCACAAAAAGCCAACTGACATTTACTCCTGAGGTGCTGACCTGTTGCACCCTCGACAACTACTGTGATTATTATTATTTGACCCTGTTGGTCATCTATGAACATTTAAACATCTTGGCCATGTTCTGTTATAATCTCCACCCGGCACAGCCAGAAGAGGACTGGCCACCCCTCATAGCCTGGTTCCTCTCTAGGTTTCTTCCTAGGTTTTGGCCTTTCTGGGGAGTTTTTCCTAGCCACCGTGCTTCTACACCTGCATTGCTTGCTGTTTGAAGTTTTAGGCTGGGTTTCTGTACAGCACTTTGAGATATCAGCAGACGTAAGAAGGGCTATATAAATACATTTTATTTTATTTTATTTTATTCTTAACTGACTTGCTTAGTTAAATAACTAAAACATTTAAAAGTTCAGAATCATAACACATACTCACCTTTGACTTGCACTCGAACTTCAATCTTTGCAGAGAGAGATATATTCATAGTGACAGACGAAGAGTTGTTCTGAATCAGACAGGAATAGAAGTTTTACTGTCTTCTTGGAGATGTATTATAGCTATTTGATTTGATTATCTTCCTTTTCAAAATATCTTTGATTACAAATAGGCCTATTGGTACTCTGTGTTGCTGTTCCAGTACTGTTATACTGTATATTAGACCTGTTACTTTTACAGTACTGTTATACTGTACATTAGACCTGTTACTGTTATACTGTATATTAGACCTGTTACTGTTCCAGTACTGTTATACTGTACATTAGACCTGTTACTGTTATACTGTATATTAGACCTGTTACTGTTCCAGTACTGTTATACTGTATATTAGACCTGTTACTGTTATACTGTACATTAGACATGTTACTGTTATACTGTACATTAGACCTGTTACTGTTATACTGTATATTAGACCTGTTACTGTTATACTGTACATTAGACCTGTTACTGTTATACTGTACATTAGACCTGTTACTGTTATACTGTACATTAGACCTGTTACTGTTCCAGTACTGTTATACTGTATATTAGACCTGTTACTGTTCCAGTACTGTTATACTGTACATTAGACCTGTTACTGTTATACTGTATATTAGACCTGTTACTGTTCCAGTACTGTTATACTGTACATTAGACCTGTTACTGTTATACTGTATATTAGACCTGTTACTGTTCCAGTACTGTTATACTGTACATTAGACCTGTTACTGTTATACTGTATATTAGACCTGTTACTGTTATACTGTACATTAGACCTGTTACTGTTATACTGTACATTAGACCTGTTACTGTTATACTGTACATTAGACCTGTTACTGTTATACTGTACATTAGACCTGTTACTGTTATACTGTACATTAGACCTGTTACTGTTATACTGTACATTAGACCTGTTACTGTTATACTGTACATTAGACCTGTTACTGTTATACTGTACATTAGACCTGTTACTGTTCCAGTACTGTTATACTGTACATTAGACCTGTTACTGTTCCAGTACTGTTATACTGTACATTAGACCTGTTACTGTTCCAGTACTGTTATACTGTACATTAGACCTGTTACTGTTCCAGTACTGTTATACTGTATATTAGACCTGTTACTGTTCCAGTACTGTTATACTGTATATTAGACCTGTTACTGTTCCAGTACTGTTATACTGTATATTAGACCTGTTACTGTTCCAGTACTGTTATACTGTACATTAGACCTGTTACTGTTATACTGTACATTAGACCTGTTACTGTTATACTGTATATTAGACCTGTTACTGTTATACTGTACATTAGACCTGTTACTGTTATACTGTACATTAGACCTGTTACTGTTATACTGTACATCAAACCTGTAACTGTTCCAGTACTGTTATATTGTACATCAGACCTGTTACTGTTCCAGTACTGTTATACTGTATATTAGACCTGTTACTGTTCCAGTACTGTTATACTGTACATTAGACCTGTTACTGTTATACTGTACATTAGACCTGTTACTGTTATACTGTACATTAGACCTGTTACTGTTATACTGTACATTAGACCTGTTACTGTTATACTGTACATTAGACCTGTTACTGTTATACTGTATATTAGACCTGTTACTGTTATACTGTACATTAGACCTGTTACTGTTATACTGTACATTAGACCTGTTACTGTTATACTGTACATTAGACATGTTACTGTTATACTGTACATTAGACCTGTTACTGTTATACTGTACATTAGACCTGTTACTGTTATACTGTACATTAGACCTGTTACTGTTATACTGTACATTAGGCCTGTTACTGTTATACTGTATATTAGACCTGTTACTGTTATACTGTACATTAGACCTGTTACTGTTATACTGTACATTAGACCTGTTACTGTTATACTGTACATTAGGCCTGTTACTGTTATACTGTACATTAGACCTGTTACTGTTATACTGTACATTAGACCTGTTACTGTTATACTGTACATTAGACCTGTTACTGTTATACTGTACATTATACCTGTTACTGTTATACTGTACATTAGGCCTGTTACTGTTATACTGTACATTAGACCCATGTTAACAGTAGCATACATAGAGGTTATCAATTTCATGCAAATGTCAAACATGTAAATATGATCATTCAGCATCTAGGAACCCAACAGTAAACAGCATGACCTCTGTCTGTCTGGTCCATGGAAAGATCATCAGGGTCAATGTTATCAATGACTTACACCATGTTGATGTTCAGCAAAAGACTCCTCATCACTACCAAAGCATTTCATTAAAATGCTGAATGTCCAGTGGTTCATTCTGTCTAGTTTGTCCTAAACACACTCATTAAGAATGGTGGGTCATTTTTACATAGCTCGGATCAGATAGGTAGTGAACCAACTGTTTTGTTGCTGCAGCCTTTGTCCTGGTGAGACCTAGTCAACTAACTAATGACACAGAGTTCCTTTCCATCACAAAACATGAACGTGGATATATCTGGACGAGGGAAAACGTAGGGAAGGTCAAATTAGCCCGTAACAAATGAACAATATGGGACTAGGTCTTCCTGGCATTAATTGTCATCTAAAGAGTATGGTTCATTAAATTACTATTAAAGGGTTTGACTAAATATATTCTCTGCTCATTGGGGTATGCACGCTTTGTTATCTTCCTCCTTTGATGTAAAATGTATAAATAACGTGAATTACGAAAGCGGTGTGTCTATGAGCTATTCATGTCAGATGGATTCAGGAAGCCTATTGGCCGAGACGTTATCAAGAGGTTTGCACTATTAACAAACCTTTTGTTCTCCTTGAATACATGAAGTAATGAAAATTATATAAATTGATATCAAATTAATAGCGTGGCCGAAATGGGGACAGTATAATTTGATTGAAATGGAATGAAAGTAACGGTATTAATTATTTAAGATGTATGTGTTGAATATTATTGAATACGTCTCCATGCAAAGTTATTTGTGGTTGAAGATTTGCCCCATATTTCATACTGTATTTAGATATCAGGGACAGCTATGCAAGAAAGCCTCCAGCAAACATCTGCTCTCACACACACACACACACACACATGCATGTACTTTAAACAAACAGACATACTGTACGTATGCTCTCACACACACACACACACATGCATGTACTTTAAACAAACAGACATACTGTACGTATGCTCACATGCACACACACACACAGAGACAAAAGACAGATGGAGACAAAGAAAGACTTCCGTTTGCATGTGTGTGTTTAAGAGAAAGAGTGAGAGAAAAGGAGAGAGTACGGATGTACAAGAAATTGAGAGACAGAGACAGGACTCGGGTGGACAGACATGATTCCCCCAGGTGCATGTTGGGTAAGTCTTGGATAACTAGGAGTGACAGGGAACAGAAGGAAGTGATCCCCTCTCATGTCATATCCTCTATCTCTTCTCACTTCCTGCCCACTGTCAACAGGACTTTAAACGGGTGTTTGCTGAATTGGGACGTCAGGAGCAACCAACGGAAGGATTTGTTACATCCAATGACGCTGGTGGAGAGACTCTAAACTGGTGTGTGTGCTGTTGCGTTTTACGTGGTGTGGTGTGTGTGTGTGTGTGTGTGCGCACGCGTATGTGTGTGTGTCTTCCAGCGTGCTGTGGACACACTAACATGTTGTCGTCCAGGATTAAGGGGGACTGAGCTGGTGAGTGAGAGACAGCCTCTAAAGTCCTTAGCTCCAGACATCAAGCAGCCATACTGAAGGAATAAGATTCACACAACCACCTAAAACATCAAGCAGCCATACTGAAGGAATAAGATTCACACAACCACCTAAAACATCAAGCAGCCATACGGAAGGAATAAGTTTTAGGTTTTATTCGCACCAAAGAAAAGAAGTGAAAGACAAAACAATAGAGATTAAAAGCTGGTAAAACCAGGAAGCAGGTGGGGTTGGAAGCCCAAAAGAGCTGATACAAACGTGATCCATCTGTCATCCATTCAGTGGGCTGTCATCGTTGGCTTCGTTGGACAGAGTCCAGGATACGTTTTACATGATTCTAAAGGACTACTTCAACATGTAGCATGTTTTCATTTCTCCTACAATAGATCTGATGAGTGGTAGAGTTCTAGTAAATAAAACAGTCCCACAACAGCTTCTTTTAATAAAGTCAAATGTAAAAGAGAACGGTATCAGCCCACAAGGCACACGGTCAAATGTAAAAGAGAACGGTATCAGCCCACAAGGCACACGGTCAAATGTAAAAGAGAACGGTATCAGCCCACAAGGCGCGCGGTCAAATGTAAAAGAGAACGGTATCAGCCCACAAGGCGCGCGGTCAAATGTAAAAGAGAACGGTATCAGCCCACAAGGCGCGCGGTCAAATGTAAAAGAGAACGGTATCAGCCCACAAGGCGCGCGGTCAAATGTAAAAGAGAACGGTATCAGCCCACAAGGCACACGGTCAAATGTAAAAGAGAACGGTATCAGCCCACAAGGCGCGCGGTCAAATGTAAAAGAGAACGGTATCAGCCCACAAGGCGCGCGGTCAAATGTAAAAGAGAACGGTATCAGCCCACAAGGCGCGCGGTCAAATGTAAAAGAGAACGGTATCAGCCCACAAGGCGCGCGGTCAAATGTAAAAGAGAACGGTATCAGCCCACAAGGCACACGGTCAAATGTAAAAGAGAACGGTATCAGCCCACAAGGCACACGGTCAAATGTAAAAGAGAACGGTATCAGCCCACAAGGCACACGGTCAAATGTAAAAGAGAACGGTATCAGCCCACAAGGCACACGGTCAAATGTAAAAGAGAACGGTATCAGCCCACAAGGTGCGCGGTCAAATGTAAAAGAGAACGGTATCAGCCCACAAGGCACGCGGTCAAATGTAAAAGAGAACGGTATCAGCCCACAAGGCACACGGTCAAATGTAAAAGAGAACGGTATCAGCCCACAAGGCACGCGGTCAAATGTAAAAGAGAACGGTATCAGCCCACAAGGCACGCGGTCAAATGTAAAAGAGAACGGTATCAGCCCACAAGGCACGCGGTCAAATGTAAAAGAGAACGGTATCAGCCCACAAGGCACACGGTCAAATGTAAAAGAGAACGGTATCAGCCCACAAGGCACACGGTCAAATGTAAAAGAGAACGGTATCAGCCCACAAGGCACACGGTCAAATGTAAAAGAGAACGGTATCAGCCCACAAGGCACACGGTCAAATGTAAAAGAGAACGGTATCAGCCCACAAGGCACACGGTCAAATGTAAAAGAGAACAGTATCAGCCCACAAGGCACGCGGTCAAATGTAAAAGAGAACGGTATCAGCCCACAAGGCACACGGTCAAATGTAAAAGAGAACGGTATCAGCCCACAAGGCACGCGGTCAAATGTAAAAGAGAACGGTATCAGCCCACAAGGCACACGGTCAAATGTAAAAGAGAACGGTATCAGCCCACAAGGCACACGGTCAAATGTAAAAGAGAACGGTATCAGCCCACAAGGCACACGGTCAAATGTAAAAGAGAACGGTATCAGCCCACAAGGCACACGGTCAAATGTAAAAGAGAACGGTATCAGCCCACAAGGCGCGCAGTCAAATGTAAAAGAGAACGGTATCAGCCCACAAGGCACACGGTCAAATGTAAAAGAGAACGGTATCAGCCCACAAGGCACACGGTCAAATGTAAAAGAGAACGGTATCAGCCCACAAGGCACGCAGTCAAATGTAAAAGAGAACGGTATCAGCCCACAAGGCACACGGTCAAATGTAAAAGAGAACAGTATCAGCCCACAAGGCACGCGGTCAAATGTAAAAGAGAACGGTATCAGCCCACAAGGCACACGGTCAAATGTAAAAGAGAACGGTATCAGCCCACAAGGCACGCGGTCAAATGTAAAAGAGAACGGTATCAGCCCACAAGGCACACGGTCAAATGTAAAAGAGAACGGTATCAGCCCACAAGGCACACGGTCAAATGTAAAAGAGAACGGTATCAGCCCACAAGGCACACGGTCAAATGTAAAAGAGAACGGTATCAGCCCACAAGGCACACGGTCAAATGTAAAAGAGAACGGTATCAGCCCACAAGGCGCGCAGTCAAATGTAAAAGAGAACGGTATCAGCCCACAAGGCACACGGTCAAATGTAAAAGAGAACGGTATCAGCCCACAAGGCACACGGTCAAATGTAAAAGAGAACGGTATCAGCCCACAAGGCACGCTGTCAAATGTAAAAGAGAACGGTATCAGCCCACAAGGCACACGGTCAAATGTAAAAGAGAACGGTATCAGCCCACAAGGCACACGGTCAAATGTAAAAGAGAACGGTATCAGCCCACAAGGCACACGGTCAAATGTAAAAGAGAACGGTATCAGCCCACAAGGCACACGGTCAAATGTAAAAGAGAACGGTATCAGCCCACAAGGCACACGGTCAAATGTAAAAGAGAACGGTATCAGCCCACAAGGTGCGCGGTCAAATGTAAAAGAGAACGGTATCAGCCCACAAGGCACACGGTCAAATGTAAAAGAGAACGGTATCAGCCCACAAGGCACACGGTCAAATGTAAAAGAGAACGGTATCAGCCCACAAGGCACACGGTCAAATGTAAAAGAGAACGGTATCAGCCCACAAGGCACACGGTCAAATGTAAAAGAGAACGGTATCAGCCCACAAGGCACACGGTCAAATGTAAAAGAGAACGGTATCAGCCCACAAGGCGCGCAGTCAAATGTAAAAGAGAACGGTATCAGCCCACAAGGCACACGGTCAAATGTAAAAGAGAACGGTATCAGCCCACAAGGCACACGGTCAAATGTAAAAGAGAACGGTATCAGCCCACAAGGCACGCAGTCAAATGTAAAAGAGAACGGTATCAGCCCACAAGGCACACGGTCAAATGTAAAAGAGAACGGTATCAGCCCACAAGGCACACGGTCAAATGTAAAAGAGAACGGTATCAGCCCACAAGGCACACGGTCAAATGTAAAAGAGAACGGTATCAGCCCACAAGGCACACGGTCAAATGTAAAAGAGAACGGTATCAGCCCACAAGGCACACGGTCAAATGTAAAAGAGAACGGTATCAGCCCACAAGGTGCGCGGTCAAATGTAAAAGAGAACGGTATCAGCCCACAAGGCACACGGTCAAATGTAAAAGAGAACGGTATCAGCCCACAAGGCACACGGTCAAATGTAAAAGAGAACGGTATCAGCCCACAAGGCGCATGGTCAAATGATATATAGATCTAACCACACTGGAGTCTCCTGAACCATGTTGAATATAGATCTGACCACATTGGAGTCACCTGAACCATGTTGAATATAGATCTGACCACACTGGAGTCTCCTGAACCATGTTGAATATAGATCTGACCACACTGGAGTCTCCTGAACCATGTTGAATATAGATCTAACCACACTGGAGTCTCCTGAACCATGTTGAATATAGATCTAACCACACTGGAGTCTCCTGAACCATGTTGAATATAGATCTGATGAGACTGGAGTCTCCTGAACCATGTTGAATATAGATCTAACCACACTGGAGTCTCCTGAACCATGTTGAATATAGATCTGACCACACTGGAGTCTCCTGAACCATGTTGAATATAGATCTGACCACACTGGAGTCTCCTGAACTATGTTGAATATAGATCTAACCACACTGGAGTCTCCTGAACCATGTTGAATATAGATCTGATGACACTGGCATCTCCTGAACCATGGTGAATATAGATCTGACCACACTGAAGTCTCCTGAACCATGTTGAATATCGATCTGATGACACTGGAGTCTCCTGAACCATGCTGAATATAGATGTGATGACACTGGAGTCTCCTGAACCATGTTGAATATAGATCTGATGACACTGGAGTCTCCTGAACCATGTTGAATATAGATCTGATGACACTGGAGTCTCCTGAACCATGTTGAATATAGATCTGATGACACTGGAGTCTCCTGAACCATGTTGAATATAGATCTGACCACACTGGAGTCTCCTGAACCATGTTAAATATAGATCTGATGACACTGGAGTCTCCTGAACCATGCTGAATATAGATCTGACCACACTGGAGTCTCCTGAACCATGTTGACTATAGATCTAACCACACTGGAGTCTCCTGAACCATGTTGAATATAGATCTGATGACACTGGAGTCTCCTGAACCATGTTGAATATAGATCTGATGACACTGGAGTTTCCTGAACCATGTTTAATATAGATCCCCTGGAGCATCCAGTGTACACCCCTGTCTGTGGAGCAGGTCCACCCTGTCTGTCTCTCCAGGAACCTACCGATGAGTACTGCCCCTGGACATCCCTGTTAATCACTCAACCCTAAACAAGCACTTCTAAACGACCTCAGTGAGGAGACTAGAGACAGACAGAGCACACAGCCAAACAAGGCCCTCAGGCCCAGTACCAATCTACTGGATGTCCCAATTAACCTTCCATTTTGTCCTTTTTTGTTTTTCTTGTGTGTGTGCGTGTTTGTTTGTGTGTGTCAGACAACCAGTTCCATATACTAACAACAGAAGTCATGCCCTGTGTGAGTCTATGTATGTTGTCCCTATTAGTGTGTGTGATATTGTTTTGACCGCTATTGTTAGTCATCAGAGAAAATGACCTATAACTGTACAAAAGAATACAGGGCCAAATAACCCTCATTGTCAATGTCTCTCTACATAACAAGGGGATACCTTTAAAAATAAGCATTAAAGCCACACTCCAGAGGTTGGGACAGTGGCAGCCTGAAAGGATCAGCGTGACTCAACCCTGCAAGTTCCCATCAGATATTGCATATGGAGTAGTTATATATGACATGTTTGGCAGTTACCTGTCTGTACATTATGTCATGTTTACATGACATGTGCCATGCTCTAACAACGCAGTCAATCTGTACAACCTGTCCATAGCTTTATGTAGCAATGTCTGTATGTACCCCCCCCCCCCCCATTAGGAGGGCAGATGGATCCTCCTCCCCCTCACCTCTAACTCCAGGGTTCCCATGGCGACAGGTCAAACAGACCCCACCTGAACTGACCATTTCTGGTTCACAGGTGAGCCCCCTCTCTCTGTTTCTATCTCCTGCCTTCTTTCTAGACATCCCCCCATCCCTCTACCTCTCTGATGGTAGATGAGTGCAGGTCAGGATGAGTTCTTCTGTCGGCCAGGTGGGATCAAAGGGAAGGGCATTTGGTAGATGACCCACCTGATGCAACATATTGCAGCTAATCCCTAACGTACACAAACACACACATGTGCATCCACTTCAAATGTTTTCACAGTACGCAACAACGCACATCCAGCAATATCTAGAATATAAATCCAATGCTGTTATTGTGAAGGGCTGACATACTGCTGAATAGAGGTGTTCAGTAATCACTGCCGCTCTGTTTACATTTGGAGCAATGCAGGAGCAAGATCAAATCCCACAAAGACTCATTTTCCCAGAGTCCTCTAGGGGGCAGTGTTGCCATGTCAACAACCAACCGAGCTTCCAAGCCACATAAATCACTATAACATAGAATCTGTGTATGATTTGAGCTGCCGAGTCACATAGCTACATTGGTTCTCCCGAGTGGCGCAGCGTTCTAAGGGGTTCGATCCCGGGCTGTAGAACAACCGGCCGTGATCGGGAGGCCCATAGAGCGGTGCACAATTGGCCCAGCGTCGTCCGGGTTAGGGGAGGGTTTGGCCGGGGGGGGCTTTACAAGTAGGCCGTCATTGTAGATAATAATTTGTTCTTAACTGACTTGCCTAGTTTAATAATGGTTAAATAATATAAACATAAATAGCCCCATAACATAGAATCTATCTATGATTTGAACTGCCAAGCCACACAGCCATATAACATAGATTCTATCTATGATTTGAACTGCCAAGCCACACAGCCTTATAACATAGAATCTATCTATGACTTTGACCCCAATTATCCACACACCTTTTTATAATGACAGGAATACTGTGAACACAGCTAAAGACTGATTATTGGAAACACCTTCTCTTTAACTCTACATCCCCTTCTCTGTTAACCAGTCCTCGAAACTCAACTCACAAACGCACGCACGCACGCACGCACGCACGCACACACACACACACAGTCTTGTACATCTAACCTTGTGGGGACACACAATTCAGTCCCATCCCCCTAACCCTAGCTCCTAACCCTAGCTTCTAACCCTAACACTAATTCTAACCCTAGCTCCTAACCCTAGCTTCTAACCCTAACACTAATTCTAACCCTAGCTCCTAACCCTAGCTTCTAACCCTAACACTAATTCTAACCCTAGCTCCTAACCCTAGCTTCTAACCCTAACACTAATTCTAACCTTAACCCTAAACCCCCTAGAAATAGAATTTGACCTTGTGGGGAATAACAAAATGTCCCCAGTTGGTCAAATTTTTGTGAGTTTACTATTTACTATTCTACTCACAAGAATAGTTAAACATGTCCACACAAGCACGCACACATGCACGCACGCACACACACATACACACACACACTCAATATTGTTTGTGTATATCAGCATAGAGTCGGGCATATTGTGTGAAGTTTAGCATGTTCTATTTGCAGTATACAGTACCAGCCGGAAGTTTCTCTCAGCCAGCTTCATGAGGTAGTCACATGGAATGCATTTCAATGAACAGGTGTGCCTTGTTTAAAGTTAGTTTGTGGAATTTCTTTCCTTCTTAATGCGTTTGAGCCTATCAGTTGTGTTGTGACATGGTAAGGGTGGTATGCAGAAGATAGCCCTATTTGGTAAAATAAGTCCATATTATGGCAAGAACAGCTCAAATAAGCAAAGAGAAATGACAGTCCATCATTACTTTAAGACATGAAGGTCAGTCAATGCGGAAAATGTGCAAAGCTGTCACCAAGGCAAAGGATGACTACTTTGAAGAATCTAAAATCTAAAATATTATTTTTATTTGTTTAACACTTTTTTGGTTATTACATGATTCTATATGTGTTATTTCATAGTTTTGGTGTCTTTAGTATTATTCTACAATGTGGAAAATAATAAAAATAAAGAAAAACCCTTGAATGAGTAGGTGTGTCCGAACCTTTGACTAGTATTGTAGATTATGTACAGCAGGGTATGTTCACACTGTAGGCTGGGGTGTGAACTGAACAACACATCCATACAGTTAAATGGACTCTTCAACCCCAACGGCATCTTAACAATCTATATGAGAGAACACCAACCATAGAGATCCTATTAAATGACTCATTCCTAACTCTGTGATGCCAACCTGGCCCTATGCATGAGAGTATCCTCCTCTCTTCCCAATCCTAAGGAAGTGGTTTCTATTGAAGCCACCACAAACATGTGAATGTGTAATTATGTAACAACATGTATGTTCTCTTGTGTGACACTGAGGCAGTGCTGTTTTCACATGCCAATTCATTCTGTCTGGACAGGAATGTGTTCCACTGGCCTTAGGGCGACCCTTCGTTGCAATAACGATAGATGCCCACTGGATTTTAACCCCTCTACTGTACCTTCTATGGTTGATGACACAAGCACAAAATACCACTCATGAAGCCATGGTTATTGCTGAAAATAACAGCTAATTTAAACAAGTGAGTGACTAGGTTGTGAGGCCTACAAAGTGAAGGAGTCAACAGGATTGAATAATGTCAATGTATCTTATCATCCTGACATGGCCATCAGTCTGTGGTGAGTTTTTTGGTTAGAGGTTTCTGTCTTAAAGGCCCAGTGCAGTCAAAAACGTGAGTTTCCTGTGTTTCATATATATTTCCACACTATGAGGTTGGAATAACGCCCTTTTAGTTTAAGAGCTGTTTTAGTGGAATGGAGTTTTGGCCTGCCTGGTGACATCACCAATACAAAAGAGAGTTCCAAACCTCTCTGCTAGTATTCAGTGTTCCCCTCCCCACTCAGACCACTCCCAGACAGTCCTAGCAACATTTTTGCTTGACAAATTGCTCTTTGCTAAGGTAGTTAATTCTTACCCAGAAATGATTTGATATTCAAATGAAAACGTCTGCATTGGACCTTCAAACTCAGAGGCCCAACCCCTATTTGTGGGCTAAGAGAGAAAGAGAGGGAGGGGGCAGTGTGAGAAAAGAGACAGCGAGATAGCGAGAGAGACAGGTGGGGTGGAATAACGATTGCGTGCAAAGCAGTGCTCTGATGGGAAAAGTGAGAGGGAGACGAGTCGAAATCAGGCACGTGACAATGTGGACAACAAAGAGACACACAATTAGACTCATTATTGTTGCTGGGAGATCAGAAAGCTGCATTGTGGGTGCCCCCTGCTGTGTCCTGGCACTCCAACTGGCAGGAAGTCACGTACCCACGTAGCTTCATCTAGAGGTTACCTGGGAAACACATTCCTCATTCACACGCCATCAGACTCACTCAGTACTCATCTATAAAACACCATCAAATCACATTCACTCGCTAATCCTCTATAAAACACCATCAAATCAAACTCACTCGCTAATCATCTATAAAACACCATCAAATCACACTCACTCGCTAATCATCTATAAAACACCATCAAATCACACTCACTCGCTAATCCTCTATAAAACACCATCAAATCACACTCACTCGCTAATCATCTATAAAACACCATCAAATCACACTCACTCGCTAATCCTCTATAAAACACCATCAAATCACACTCACTCGCTAATCATCTATAAAACACCATCAAATCACACTCACTCGCTTTCCTGCCATCCGCCCTCCAGCTGGTGCTCTCGGTCAGCCAGACTCTATCCAACACAAGACCCTGGTGTCCTCTGTCAGCCAGACTCTCTCCAACACAAGACCCTGGTGCTCTCTGTCAGCCAGACTCTCTCCAACACAAGACCCTGGTGCTCTCTGTCAGCCAGACTCTCTCCAACACAAGACCCTGGTGCTCTCTGTCAGCCAGACTCTCTCCAACACAAGACCCTGGTGCTCTCGGTCAGCCAGACTCTCTCCAACACAAGACCCTGGTGCTCTCTGTCAGCCAGACTCTCTCCAACACAAGACCCTGGTGCTCTCTGTCAGCCAGACTCTCTCCAACACAAGACCCTGGTGCTCTCTGTCAGCCAGACTCTCTCCAACACAGACCCTGGTGCTCTCTGTCAGCCAGACTCTCTCCAACACAAGACCCTGGTGCTCTCTGTCAGCCAGACTCTCTCCAACACAAGACCCTGGTGCTCTCGGTCAGCCAGACTCTCTCCAACACAAGACCCTGGTGCTCTCTGTCAGCCAGACTCTCTCCAACACAAGACCCTGGTGCTCTCTGTCAGCCAGACTCTCTCCAACACAAGACCCTGGTGCTCTCTGTCAGCCAGACTCTCTCCAACACAGACCCTGGTGCTCTCGGTCAGCCAGACTCTCTCCAACACAAGACCCTGGTGCTCTCTGTCAGCCAGACTCTCTCCAACACAAGACCCTGGTGCTCTCTGTCAGCCAGACTCTCTCCAACACAAGACCCTGGTGTCCTCTGTCAGCCAGACTCTCTCCAACACAAGACCCTGGTGCTCTCTGTCAGCCAGACTCTCTCCAACACAAGACCCTGGTGCTCTCTGTCAGCCAGACTCTCTCCAACACAAGACCCTGGTGCTCTCTGTCAGCCAGACTCTCTCCAACACAAGACCCTGGTGCTCTCTGTCAGCCAGACTCTCTCCAACACAAGACCCTGGTGCTCTCTGTCAGCCAGACTCTCTCCAACACAGACCCTGGTGCTCTCTGTCAGCCAGACTCTCTCCAACACAAGACCCTGGTGCTATCTGTCAGCCAGACTCTCTCCAACACAAGACCCTGGTGCTCTCTGTCAGCCAGACTCTCTCCAACACAAGACCCTGGTGCTCTCTGTCAGCCAGACTCTCTCCAACACAAGACCCGGGTGCTCTCTGTCAGCCAGACTCTCTCCAACACAAGACCCTGGTGCTCTCTGTCAGCCAGACTCTCTCCAACACAAGACCCTGGTGCTCTCTGTCAGCCAGACTCTCTCCAACACAAGACCCTGGTGCTCTCGGTCAGCCAGACTCTCTCCAACACAAGACCCTGGTGCTATCTGTCAGCCAGACTCTCTCCAACACAAGACCCTGGTGCTCTCTGTCAGCCAGACTCTCTCCAACACAAGACCCTGGTGCTCTCTGTCAGCCAGACTCTCTCCAACACAAGACCCTGGTGCTCTCTGTCAGCCAGACTCTTTCCAACACAAGACCCTGGTGCTCTCTGTCAGCCAGACTCTCTCCAACACAAGACCCTGGTGCTCTCTGTCAGCCAGACTCTCTCCAACACAAGACCCTGGTGCTCTCTGTCAGCCAGACTCTCTCCAACACAAGACCCGGGTGCTCTCTGTCAGCCAGACTCTCTCCAACACAAAACCCAGGTGATGATCCCCATGCTGGGTAAAGCTTCCAGTCCCTTAAGTTAGCATGGCACTCACCCACCATTGCACATTGTACTGAATGGTAGGTTGGATCTCACTTTATATGTGCAGAAAGATACATTTATATGTGTTCATCTACAAAGGCCTTTTGGGTAAACTCCCTCTTTATCTCTGTAGTCTGGTCTCCTTCACCACCAGCAGTTACCATACCCGGTCTACTAGGTGGTTGCTACTTAAAGTCCCCAGGACATTCACAGTATTAGGCCAGACTGCCTTCTCTTCTTGTGCACCAGACACATGGAATAGTCTACAATCCATGCTTCATCTAGATATGTTAGTACCACTGAATGAATTTAAAATATTGATGGTAGACTTACAGAGGAGTGTAAATGCTTTTCTTAGACTGGATTATGTTGTATTGTATGTATTGTTGTATGTTTTAATTCTGTAATGTATTGATTGTTGCTGTCTTCTTAGCCAGGTCTCCCTTGAAAAAGAGACTCTGGGTCTCAAGGGGCTTTTCCTGGTTAAATAAAGGTTAAATAAAATAAAAAATGTAGCATCCTGGAACCTGGAGTGATCCTGGGTCTGCCTCATTATAGTGTCCTGGGTCTGCCTCATTATAGTGTCCTGGTCTGCCTCATTATAGTGTCCTGGTCTGCCTCATTATAGTGACCTGGTCTGCCTCATTATAGTGTCCTGGTCTGCCTCATTATAGTGTCCTGGTCTGTCTCATTATAGTGTCCTGGGTCTGTCTCATTATAGTGTCCTGGGTCTGCCTCATTATAGTCACCTGGTCTGTCTCATTATAGTGTCCTGGTCTGTCTCATTGTAGTGTCCTGTTCTGTCTCATTATAGTGTCCTGGGTCTGCCTCATTATAGTGTCCTGGTCTGCCTCATTATAGTGTCCTGATCTGTCTCATTATAGTGTCCTGGGTCTGCCTCATTATAGTGTCCTGGTCTGTCTCATTATAGTGTCCTGATCTGTCTCATTATAGTGTCCTGGTCTGTCTCATTATAGTGACCTGGTCTGTCTCATTATAGTGACCTGATCTGTCTCATTATAGTGTCCTGGTCTGTCTCATTATAGTGTCCTGGTCTGTCTCATTATAGTGTCCTGGTCTGTCTCATTATAGTGTCCTGGTCTGTCTCATTATAGTGTCCTGGTCTGTCTCATTATAGTGACCTGGTCTGTCTCATTATAGTGTCCTGGTCTGTCTCATTATAGTGACCTGGTCTGCCTCATTATAGTGTCCTGGTCTGTCTCATTATAGTGTCCTGGTCTGTCTCATTATAGTGTCCTGGTCTGTCTCATTATAGTGACCTGGTCTGCCTCATTATAGTGACCTGGTCTGTCTCATTATAGTGACCTGGTCTGTCTCATTATAACCTGATCTGTCTCATTATAACCTGATCTGTCTCATTATAACCTGATCTGTCTCATTATAGTGTCCTGATCTGTCTCATTATAGTGACCTGGTCTGTCTCATTATAGTGTCCTCATCTGTCTCATTATAGTCACCTGATCTGTCTCATTATAGTGTCTTGATCTGTCTCATTATATAGTGTCCTGGTCTGTCTCATTGTAGTGTTCTGATCTGTCTCATTATAGTCACCTGGTCTGTCTCATTATAGTGTCCTGGGTCTGTCTCATTATAGTGACCTGGTCTGTCTCATTATAGTGTCCTGGTCTGCCTCATTATAGTGTCCTGGTCTGTCTCATTATAGTGTCCTGGTCTGTCTCATTATAGTGTCCTGATCTGCCTCATTATAGTGTCCTGATCTGCCTCATTATAGTGTCCTGATCTGCCTCATTATAGTGACCTGGTCTGTCTCATTATAGTGACCTGGTCTGTCTCATTATAGTCACCTGGTCTGTCTCATTATAGTGACCTGGTCTGTCTCATTGTAGTGTCCTGATCTGTCTCATTATAGTCACCTGGTCTGTCTCATTATAGTGTCCTGATCTGTCTCATTATATAGTGTCCTGGTCTGTCTCATTGTAGTGTTCTGATCTGTCTCATTATAGTCACCTGGTCTGTCTCATTGTAGTGTCCTGTTCTGTCCCATTGTAGTGTCCTGATCTGTCTCATTATAGTCACCTGGTCTGTCTCATTGTAGTGTCCTGTTCTGTCCCATTGTAGTGTCCTGATCTGTCTCATTATAGTGTCCTGATCTGTCTCATTATAGTGACCTGGTCTGTCCCATTATAGTCACCTGGTCTGTCTCATTATAGTGACCTGGTCTGTCTCATTATAGTCACCTGGTCTGTCTCATTATAGTGACCTGATCTGTCTCATTATAGTGACCTGGTCTGTCTCATTATAGTGACCTGGTCTGTCTCATTATAGTGTCCTGATCTGTCTCATTATAGTGACCTGGTCTGTCTCATTATAGTCACCTGGTCTGTCTCATTGTAGTGTCCTGATCTGTCTCATTATAGTGACCTGGTCTGTCTCATTATAGTCACCTGGTCTGTCTCATTGTAGTGTCCTGATCTGTCCCATTGTAGTGTCCTGATCTGTCTTATTGTAGTGTCCTGATCTGTCTCATTATAGTGTCCTGATCTGTCCCATTGTAGTGTCCTGATCTGTCTCATTATAGTCACCTGGTCTGTCTCATTATAGTCACCTGATCTGTCTCATTATAGTCACCTGGTCTGTCTCATTATAGTGACCTGGTCTGTCTCATTGTAGTGACCTGATCTGTCTCATTATAGTCACCTGGTCTGTCTCATTATAGTGACCTGGTCTGTCTCATTGTAGTGTCCTGATCTGTCTCATTATAGTGTCCTGATCTGTCCCATTGTAGTGTCCTGATCTGTCTCATTATAGTCACCTGGTCTGTCTCATTATAGTGACCTGGTCTGTCTCATTGTAGTGTCCTGATCTGTCCCATTGTAGTCACCTGGTCTGTCTCATTATAGTGACCTGGTCTGTCTCATTGTAGTGTCCTGATCTGTCCCATTGTAGTCACCTGGTCTGTCTCATTATAGTGACCTGGTCTGTCTCATTATAGTGACCTGGTCTGTCTCATTATAGTGTCCTGGTCTGTCCCTGTCACGACTTCCACCAAAGGTAGCTCCTCTCCCTGTTCGGGCGGCGCTCGGCGGTCGGCGTCGCCGTTCTACTAACCATCACTTATCCCTTTTCCTTTTCTGTTTGTTTTGTCTTTGGTTCTTTCACACCTGGTTTCATTTGCCTTCATTTCTGTGTGTATATATGTACCCTGTTGCCTGCCTAGGTTTGTGCGGGATTATTCTTTTATTGTGATGTAGCTCGGTGAGGTTAATTAAGCCCTATTTCTTGTTTTCACGGATTTAACAAGAGTGTGTTATTGTCGGAGCTATGTTTGTTCCTCCGTGCGTTTGTACGGCGGAACCCAGCCTCCTCCTGTCTCCCTCTCCTCCCAGCCTCCTCCGGTCTCCCTCTCCTCCCAGCCTCCTCCTGTCTCCCTCTCCTCCCAGCCTCCGCCTGTCTCCCTCTCCTCCCAGCCTCCTCCGGTCTCCCTCTCCTCCCAGCCTCCTCCGGTCTCCCTCTCCTCCCAGCCTCCTCCGGTCTCCCTCTCCTCCCAGCCTCCTCCTGTCTCCCTCTCCTCCCAGCCTCCTCCGGTCTCCCTCTCCTCCCAGCCTCCTCCTGTCTCCCTCTCCTCCCAGCCTCCTCCTGTCTCCCTCTCCTCCCAGGCTCCTCCTGTCTCCCTCTCCTCCCAGCCTCCGCCTGTCTCCCTCTCCTCCCAGCCTCCTCCGGTCTCCCTCTCCTCCCAGCCTCCTCCGGTCTCCCTCTCCTCCAAGCCTCCTCCGGTCTCCCTCTCCTCCCAGCCTCCTCCTGTCTCCCTCTCCTCCCAGCCTCCTCCGGTCTCCCTCTCCTCCAAGCCTCCTCCGGTCTCCCTCTCCTCCCAGCCTCCTCCGGTCTCCCTCTCCTCCCAGCCTCCTCCTGTCTCCCTCTCCTCCCAGCCTCCTCCTGTCTCCCTCTCCTCCCAGCCTCCTCCGGTCTCCCTCTCCTCCCAGCCTCCTCCTGTCTCCCTCTCCTCCCAGCCTCCTCCTGTCTCCCTCTCCTCCCAGCCTCCTCCGGTCTCCCTCTCCTCCCAGCCTCCTCCTGTCTCCCTCTCCTCCCAGCCTCCTCCGCACTCACTCTCCTCCCAGCCTCCCTGTGTGAAGGACTAGTGGGAGTGCCTGTATTACACTCCCCATAGAGCTCTACACTGGTAGCTAACAGTTCACTGTATCATCATGGTGTGTACTGATCGGCTTATCTTCTCATTTATCCCAGTTGAATTGGAACCAGCCTTGCTGGATTCAGCCAAGCGCGTAGACAGACACATCATTCTGCTGTTATTGAGCCTTCAGGAACAAGTGTGTGAAAACAGACTTTGAAATCAAAGCTCAGTGTCAAATTACACATATCAGTTCACTAAAGCCCCACTGTAAGTTCAGTAACAGGATTGCATTGTACTGATGGTCATCCGGGGTAACGGTGCAAGAGTCAAGAAGCAATTACAGGATTCAGGTATGTTTTGGCTGCACATAAAATGACAGTATTTAGCTGACCTCAGACAATGCCAGCACATAAAATGACAGTATTTACACTGTAACTACATTCAGACAATGCCAGCACAGGTGGTGGTTTGGTGACCATCACATTTCTACAATACATGCCCAAAGCCTAATGCCCATATCCAGGCTGGTTCCACCTGATTGGCTAAGAATTGTGCATGCCTTCACCTGATTGGCTAAGCATTGCAAGTTCCCTCAGATCATCCAGACTATTAAGTATGGCTGTTTCCAAACCATTCGATTTGTTTCTGAATTGCCTCTAATGCCTTTGGTGCTTAAATGTTTTAAATTGCACTGACCACCAGTATGAATGGAGTGGTTTGTAGTGTAAAGCTGTCTGTCCAGGTTGGTTTGTAGTGTAAATCTGTCTGTCCAGGTTGGTTTGTAGTGTAAAGCTGTCTGTCCAGGTTGGTTTGTAGTGTAAAGCTGTCTGTCCAGGTTGGTTTGTAGTGTAAAGCTGTCTGTCCAGGTTGGTTTGTAGTGTAAAGCTGTCTGTCCAGGTTGGTTTGTAGTGTAAAGCTGTCTGTCCTGGTTGGTTTGTAGTGTAAAGCTGTCTGTCCAGGTTGGTTTGTAGTGTAAAGATGTCTGTCCTGGTTGGTTTGTAGTGTAAAGCTGTCTGTCCTGGTTGGTTTGTAGTGTAAAGCTGTCTGTCCAGGTTGGTTTGTAGTGTAAAGCTGTCTGTCCGGGTTGGTTTGTAGTGTAAAGCTGTCTGTCCAGGTTGGTTTGTAGTGTAAAGCTGTCTGTCCAGGTTGGTTTGTAGTGTAAAGCTGTCTGTACAGGTTGGTTTGTAGTGTAAAGCTGTCTGTACAGGTTGGTTTGTAGTGTAAAGATGTCTGTCCTGGTTGGTTTGTAGTGTAAAGCTGTCTGTCCAGGTTAGTTTGTAGTGTAAAGCTGTCTGTACAGGTTGGTTTGTAGTGTAAAGCTGTCTGTCCAGGTTGGTTTGTAGTGTAAAGCTGTCTGTCCAGGTTGGTTTGTAGTGTAAAGCTGTCTGTCCAGGTTGGTTTGTAGTGTAAAGCTGTCTGTCCAGGTTGGTTTGTAGTGTAAAGCTGTCTGTCCAGGTTGGTTTGTAGTGTAAAGCTGTCTGTCCAGGTTGGTTTGTAGTGTAAAGCTGTCTGTCCAGGTTGGTTTGTAGTGTAAAGCTGTCTGTCCAGGTTGGTTTGTAGTGTAAAGCTGTCTGTCCTGGTTGGTTTGTAGTGTAAAGCTGTCTGTCCAGGTTGGTTTGTAGTGTAAAGCTGTCTGTCCAGGTTGGTTTGTAGTGTAAAGCTGTCTGTCCAGGTTGGTTTGTAGTGTAAAGCTGTCTGTCCAGGTTGGTTTGTAGTGTACATCTGTCTGTCCTGGTTGGTTTGTAGTGTAAAGCTGTCTGTCCAGGTTGGTTTGTAGTGTAAAGCTGTCTGTCCAGGTTGGTTTGTAGTGTAAAGCTGTCTGTCCAGGTTGGTTTGTAGTGTAAAGCTGTCTGTCCAGGTTGGTTTGTAGTGTAAAGCTGTCTGTCCTGGTTGGTTTGTAGTGTAAATCTGTCTGTCCAGGTTGGTTTGTAGTGTAAAGCTGTCTGTCCTGGTTGGTTTGTAGTGTAAAGCTGTCTGTCCTGGTTGGTTTGTAGTGTAAAGCTGTCTGTCCAGGTTGGTTTGTAGTGTAAAGCTGTCTGTCCAGGTTGGTTTGTAGTGTAAATCTGTCTGTCCAGGTTGGTTTGTAGTGTAAAGATGTCTGTCCAGGTTGGTTTGTAGTGTAAAGCTGTCTGTCCAGGTTGGTTTGTAGTGTAAAGCTGTCTGTCCAGGTTGGTTTGTAGTGTAAAGCTGTCTGTCCAGGTTGGTTTGTAGTGTAAAGCTGTCTGTCCAGGTTTGTAGTGTAAAGCTGTCTGTCCAGGTTGGTTTGTAGTGTAAAGCTGTCTGTCCAGGTTTGTAGTGTACACAACCCTGTACTGCTGTCCCCTGTCAAAGCTAATTTAGGTAAACAATGGCATCTGTCTGGCAGAGCAGAGTGACAGGCACATGACCGAGGTACTTAGAAGCAGCCCTTCTCAGCCGCTCTCCCTCTCTGTCTCCCAATGATATTGCTCCATACTGATATTCTCTCTCTCTCTCTCTATACTGGTATACTGTATGCATACTGTGTGCATATTCTGTCTATCTCTCTCATAACCTACTCCAGCGGACAGAGCAACCCTTTGGTCATCAAAGAGTATGGGAGCCTCTTTTTAAAAGCTGTGTGTCTCTCTCTCTTCTCCTCTTGAAGACTGCAGGACAGTACCAAAACCACTTGAAAGTGAGCGGTAAAATACATGAAATATGCGTCCACGTCATCTGCTCGGGCGAGTGGACTGAATCCGTATGAATGGCTAATGTGTTGCAGTGACGGCAAGCGGCGCCAGATTGATCACTCATGATGATATCTGCTCCATTGGCCATTAACACCCAGGAGGACCACAGCCCCATCACACACCAGGATTCAATTGAGAGTGAAGAAGAAATGTGGCTGAGAGAAAGAGAGTGTGTGTTTCCAGGATCCACTTACAGTACAGCAACGATACATGGTCAGAAGAAGGTTATAGGGAGAGAAGAGAGAGAGAGACAGAGAGAGATAGAGACAGAGAGAGAGAGATGCATAGAGAGAGAGAGAGAGAGAGAGACAGAGAGAGAGAGATAGAGACAGAGAGAGAGAGATGCAGAGAGAGAGACAGAGAGAGATGCAAAGAGAGAGAGACAGAGAGAGATGCAGAGAGAGAGAGAGATGCAGAGAGAGGGAGAGATGCAGAGAGAGAGAGAGAGAGAGAGAGAGATGCAGAGAGAGAGAGAGAGAGATGCAGAGAGAGAGAGAGAGAGAGACAGAGAGAGATGCAGAGAGAGAGAGAGATGCAGAGAGAGAGAGAGAGATGCAGAGAGAGAGAGAGATGCAGAGAGAGAGAGAGAGAGAGACAGAGAGAGATGCAGAGAGAGAGAGAGAGATGCAGAGAGAGAGAGAGATGCAGAGAGAGAGAGAGAGAGAGAGACAGAGAGAGATGCAGAGAGAGAGAGAGAGAGATGCAGAGAGAGAGAGAGAGAGAGACAGAGAGAGATGCAGAGAGAGAGAGAGATGCAGAGAGAGAGAGAGAGATGCAGAGAGAGAGAGAGAGATGCAGAGAGAGAGAGAGAGATGCAGAGAGAGAGAGAGCGATGCAGAGAGAGAGAGATGCAGAGAGACAGAGAGAGATGCAGAGAGAGGGAGAGAGATGCAGAGAGAGGGAGAGAGATGCAGAGAGAGAGAGATGCAGAGAGAGAGAGAGAGATGCAGAGAGAGAGAGAGATGCAGAGAGAGAGAGAGAGAGAGAGCGATGCAGAGTGAGGGAGAGAGAGAGATGCAGAGAGAGGGAGAGAGAGAGAGATGCAGAGAGAGAGAGAGATGCAGAGAGAGAGAGAGATGCAGAGAGAGAGACACAGAGAGAGAGAGATGCAGAGAGAGAGAGACAGAGAGAGAGAGAGAGAGAGATGCAGAGAGAGAGAGAGAGAGAGAGAGACAGAGAGAGAGAGAGAGAGAGAGAGAGAGAGAGAGAGAGATGCAGAGAGAGAGAGAGAGATGCAGAGAGAGACAGAGATGCAGAGAGAGAGAGAGAGAGACAGAGATGTAGAGAGAGAGATATGCAGAGAGAGGGAGAGATGCAGAGAGAGATAGAGAGATGTAAAGAGAGAGAGAGATGCAGAGAGAGAGAGATGCAGAGAGAGAGAGATGCAGAGAGATAGAGAGAGATGCAGAGAGAGAGAGAGATGCAGAGAGAGAGAGAGATGCAGAGAGAGAGAGATGCAGAGAGAGATAGAGAGATGTAAAGAGAGAGAGAGATGCAGAGAGAGAGAGATGCAGAAAGGGAGAGAGATATGGAGAGAGAGAGAGATGCAGAAAGGGAAAGAGATATGCAGAGAGAGAGAGAGATGCAGAAAGGGAAAGAGATATGCAGAGAGAGAGAGATGCAGAGAGAGAGAGAGATATGGAGAGAGAGAGAGATGCAGAGAGAGAGAGAGAGATGCAGAGAGACAGAGAGAGATGCAGAGAGAGACAGAGATGCAGAGAGAGAGAGAGAGAGACAGAGATGTAGAGAGAGAGATATGCAGAGAGAGGGAGAGATGCAGAGAGAGATAGAGAGATGTAAAGAGAGAGAGAGATGCAGAGAGAGATAGAGAGATGCAGAGAGAGATAGATGCAGAGAGAGATAGAGAGATGTAAAGAGAGAGAGAGATGCAGAGAGAGAGAGAGAGATGTAAAGAGATAGAGAGATGCAGAGAGAGAGATGCAGAGAGAGAGACAGAGATGTAGAGAGAGAGATATGCAGAGAGAGGGAGAGATGCAGAGAGAGATAGAGAGATGTAAAGAGAGAGAGAGATGCAGAGAGAGAGAGATGCAGAGAGAGAGAGATGCAGAGAGATAGAGAGATGCATAGAGATAGAGAGATGCATAGAGAGAGAGAGGGCCTACAGCAGCACCTAGATCTTCTGCACAGATTCTGTCAGACCTGGGCCCTGACAGTAAATCTCAGTAAGACCAAAATAATGGTGTTCCAAAAAAGGTCCAGTCGCCAGGACCACAAATTCCATCTAGACACCGTTGCCCTAGAGCACACAAAAAACTATACATACCTCGGCCTAAACATCAGCGCCACAGGTAACTTCCACAAAGCTGTGAACGATCTGAGAGACAAGGCAAGAAGGGCATTCTATGCCATCAAAAGGAACATAAATTTCAACATACCAATTAGGATCTGGCTAAAAATACTTGAATCAGTCATAGAGCCCATTGCCCTTTATGGTTGTGAGGTCTGGGGTCCGCTCACCAACCAAGATTTCACAAAATGGGACAAACACCAAATTGAGACTGCATGCAGAATTCTGCAAAAATATCCTCCGTGTACAACGTAGAACACCAAATAATGCATGCAGAGCAGAATTAGGCCGATACCCACTAATTATCAAAATCCAGAAAAGAGCCGTTAAATTCTACAACCACCTAAAAGGAAGCGATTCCCAAACCTTCCATAACAAAGCCATCACCTACAGAGAGATGAACCTGGAGAAGAGTCCCCTAAGCAAGCTGGTCCTAGGGCTCTGTTCACAAACACAAACACACCCCACAGAGCCCCAGGACAACAGCACAATTAGACCCAACCAAATCATGAGAAAACAAAAAGATAATTACTTGACACATTGGAAAGAATTAACAAAAAAACAGAGCAAACTAGAATGCTATTTGGCCCTAAACAGAGAGTACACAGTGGCAGAATACCTGACCACTGTGACTGACCCAAACTTAAGGAAAGCTTTGACTATGTACAGACTCAGTGAGCATAGCCTTGCTATTGAGAAAGGCCGCCGTAGGCAGACATGGCTCTCAAGAGAAGACAGGCTATGTGCTCACTGCCCACAAAATGAGGTGGAAACTGAGCTGCACTTCCTAACCTCCTGCCCAATGTATGACCATATTAGAGAGACATATTTCCCTCAGATTACACAGATCCACAAAGAATTCGAAAACAAATCCAATTTTGATAAACTCCCATACCTACTGGGTGAAATTCCACAGTGTGCCATCACAGCAGCAAGATTTGTGACCTGTTGCCACAAGAAAAGGGCAACCAGTGAAGAACAAACACCATTGTAAATACAACCCATATTTATGTTTATTTATTTTAACTTGTGTGCTTTAACCATTTGTACATTGTTACAACACTGTATATATATAATATGACATTTGTAATGTCTTTATTGTTTTGAAACTTCTGTATGTGTAATGTTTACTGTTAATTTTTAATTTTTTCTTCACTTTTGTATATTATCTACCTCACTTGCTTTGGCAATGTTAACACATGTTTCCCATGCCAATAAAGCCCCTTGAATTGAATTGAATTGAGAGATGCAGAGAGAGATAGAGAGATGTAAAGAGATAGAGAGATGCATAG